>NC_062264.1:1500000-1743690 GCF_916048215.2 Malus sylvestris
TCTGTGCAATCTACATTATTGACAAGTTTCAAAAACAAAAAAAGTCATTGTTAAACTTACGAAGAAAAAGAATGGATGGACCATTCGGCCCTTCCAATTCATAGATGTGGATCTCGGACCTATGAATGTGATGTTTCCGAGAAAGAAAAGAGAACTGAGTTTAGACAAAAATGAGATATTCTTGGAATTATCGAGTATGTTGTGCTCCCTAGATGTTCTATTTCCCAATGGTCCAATGAAAAGATACAAATTTGTGACGTATAAACCACATTTACATCTCACTGTACATGTCACAGCCCGTCCCGGAGATGTGTGTTATTTATTTATCGATGGCGTGAAATTACCTAAATACCCTTGGACGTTGAGAATTATTATGGGATGTTGTGGTTTGGACTTAAGATTGTGGACCAATTAGCTATATTCCTCTATTATTGTACCCAATTAGAACTAAGTGTTCTCTTAGTTGTGATTGGTGGCTTTTGGACCACACATACCCGCATACCTTCTCTCTCTCCCGTACTCTCTCTATCTCTCAAACTCTCTCTCTCTCTCTCTCTCTCTCTCTCCCTCTCAGCATATTGGTACGGACAACCCAGAAACCACCTCAAATCTTACATATCGAAACCAAGGTAAGTATTTTCGTGTTCCTTGTGACCTCAAGAATCCATTGGTACAAGTTTTAGAACCTGAAACCTTCGAAAACCTCGTGAAACCTAACCTTCGATTTGTGCACTGTTCATGCACACGTAAAACCTTGTGTTTTAGGGAATTTTAAGCTCATAGAGAGCTTTTGGAGGTCCCAAAGAGGCTCGGGGTAGTTCGTTTGAAGAATTTGGACGTCGGGAAGCCTAGATACGAAGAGTTGCAAAGGTCATCGGATTTTCGAGCTTGCTCCGATGTGATTTCGTGAGATTTGAAGCTTCAAATAGGTATAACGCCATTCTTCTCACTCTAAGCTTTCATTTGGTTCAAATTTCGAAGAAAATGGTTGAAAAATGAGTGAGAATAGACGGTTAGAAATTTTTCCCAGTTTCCGGCAACGGCGATAGTCGTCGGAGTTCTGAGGTAGGAGACGACGGAATATTCCGTCAAGTCTGACGGAATATTCAAACGCCGTCAGTTAGTTTGGACGGTTACCGTTGGGTTTTAACGGAATATTCCTAACGGTAGTTAGGGAATCAGGATTCCCTGCGCGTGGTGGCGCGCCTTGCTGTGCACTCGCCTGCGCGTGGCGGTGCGTGAAGGGTCCAAAAATTAATCTGAAAATATGGGGATGTTCGTGGAGTTGTGTAGATCACATTGGTATATTCAAACACCCCATTTGAGCATTGTATGAGAAGTTATTAGCTAGTTTTGTCTATGTGCTTTAAATAACATTTTTATAGTTAATTCGCATATAGGTGAGACTTATCCTGAGGACGAGCGTGTTCAAGGGCGACTTGGAGGCTATGACCCTTCGACATATCAATGAGTGGGCTTTTGATCTTCAGTATATACTTATATACTTGATATTTTCCCAGAAAATATGTTTAAATGAAAGTATGCCTTGAATGCCATGCATATAAATTTATATTTCGTATATGAATTGGTATAGGATGCATTATATATAATTGTGGTGCTGTGGACGCTCAGGTAAGCTCAGGTGAGTTATGGTTGGTTATGTGAATTATCGATGATGTGATATGTGATTGAATAACGTTGAGCTCATAAAACTGTACCTAGGGTGATTGTGATTTAGCCAAAGATATGGCACAGGCCTGTTTATAATGTCACCTCCCGCACCATATGCTCACATTGGATCCAATTTAGGTGCACAATCTTGTCGTACAGACCTTTTCTATAGTTCCGACTCGTAGGTGACTAGCAATTTATCGCCCAGCTATTATGTGAGAGTAGTATTGAGCATAATTATATTACACCCGGTATTGTCGTACAGACCTTTTCATTTGGTTCCGACTCTTGTGCAGTATAGTGTCGTATAGGTCATTGTAGTGACTCCGGCTAGATTGACTTTTGAGCTATGAATTCAGCCGTACAGACTACCACAGGGATTTCGGCTAATATGTTATATTTCTATGAAGTTATTCTCACCTGAATTACTTACTCTGTTATATATTGGCATGGCATACATATGTTTATGATTATGTGAAGCATGAACTGAATTGATATGATTTCATATATATATATATCTATGTATATGTGTATATCTTGATTCTGGGAAAAATTATACATGTTTTACAACGAGGGGTTAGATATGTTGATAAATGAAATGGTTTTGTAAAACATTTGTTTTTTGCCCACTCACGTTTTCTGTTTTGCGCCCCTCCAGGTTTTAAGTAAGCTTGATGTTGGTGGCTTGAGGACGTCGACAGTTCTGACCTATCTAAATAATAGTAGGACATTCCTGGTACTGTATAACTAGTACTTGTCCTACTGGACTGCACCTAAACTTATTATGCTCTGATTAGGAGTATTTACTTTTGTAACTAACTTTTATCACTTCATGTTTAGTAGTGCACTCAAGTAGTTCGGTTTTTAATTATTCATATACTTCTTATCATTATCGCTTCCGCACTGTGCACATGGCTACGTCACTCTCACGTGACGGCCAGCATGCCTTAATTTCGGTCGGAGTGTGTCATTACGTTTCCCAAAAATGTAAACATAAGTTCTACTTCAATGGAAGGCTATAAATTTGAAATCTCATTTATTTTTCTGTCGTTGACTAAAGGAGTCCACCTCCTAAAAACATATAAAAGTGCAAATATATATTTTTATTTATTTCTTTCGACGAAAAGGAATAACATACATTTCTGTATTGAAGAATTTTCCGGCCACGAAAAAATGTCAATTAGTCCAGCCCACTCGTGTGGACCAAACAGTAACCTAGGTTAAGCTTAAGCCCACTTCTTGTTCCTTCCTGGTCTTGCTTCCCATGGCTTCTTCTTCTTCTTCTTCTTCTTTGATTTTCTTTCGTACAAACTAGACAGTGCAATCCAACAACTCAACTCAATCACTCGCAAGTCGCAACGCAAGCACTTTCCCACAAGCTAAAGCTGATAAAAGCTGATTTTCTCATTTGCTTCTTTTGCTTTCAGTCGTAGGTACCTTCTTGTTGTTACTTTTCTTAATCTTATTATTTTTTTATTTAATTGATTTCCGGATATTTCACGGGTTAATTAATTAGCACTTGTTGGTTGGCAGGGCACGGAGATTATGAATTCTTGAAATTGTGCACTTGTTGGTTAATTAATTAGTTGTACTGTTCTTGTGTTATTCGAATTTCAGATTTATTGCTACTTTTGTTTGGATTTGTTCGTACTAAGGGGGAGGGGTTTCTGGGAGGGAGTGTGACAATGAGAAGCCAAGTGTGGCGTAATTTGGTCCGGCCAGCAGTGGCTGCCTTTTCCCATCCTTTTCGATTTCTTCGTTCATTCTCAACGGGTTCGTTTGTTGTTTCTGTTGATTAATACCACTACCAGTGATGCTTTCTTCTTCGATGTTGTTTTCTTTATGTTTAAATTAGTTTTACATTTATACAAATGAAAAAAAAATGAGCAGAATTGGAGCCTGATCTATCTCCAAAACTTATTAAGATCATGGAGCAAAGGCTATCGCTTATCGAGCAGAGGAGTGGTTTTCTTCACACTCTCATTAACCAGGTTTACCTATGTCGTTGACTCTCTGTTTGCGGAATTATAGTTAAATGTAGTGTTTGACTAAGAACAAAAAACAAATTTTGGAATTGAAATGGTGTTGGACCTTTTGCTTGAAGACAGCCTGATGCCTCTGCAGAAGAGTATGCGAGGGCGAACAAGGAGCTACGGAAACTCAGCACTTCCGTGGACCTTATAAGTCGTCTAAGAGCCACAACCAAGGTACTGACATTAGAACAAAACCTTCAACATAAACCTTTATCCTTGTGCAGACCGAACTAAATCATTTGTTTGCTTCTCTGCTTTGTAGGAGATTAATGGTTTGAGGACTCTCATCGATGAATGTTCTCAAGAAAAAGACATGCTTGATATGGTAACTACCGAATTGGATCAAGCCATCCACGAAGAAAGAAGGCTGCACAATTTGTTGCTCAAGTCCCTGCTTCCTAAGGATGATGCTGATGAGAGGGATTGCATATTAGAGGTCAGAGCAGGTATTACGCGCCTGCCTAACAAATTTTTATTCCATTGCATGTCTTTTATTTTTTATTTTTTTATATGACGAAAGATTTCATTAGGAACTGGTGGGGACGAGGCTTCTTTGTTTGCAATGGACATATTTAAAATGTAAGTTTGTATCAATACTTGTAAATTCTTGTATGTATTTTCTCCTCGAGAGTCTCATCTTGTGCGTATAACAATTAACCACAGGTATGATAGATTCTCACACAAGAAGGGCTGGAAGTTTGAAGTGGTGGATATAACTGAGTCTGATCTTAAAGGATATAAGGTGTGATGTCTGATTTTAACTCACGCATTTCAACAGACCCAGATTGAGCTAGATGCTTTAAACACCTAATGCATGCAATGCTACGTGCTAATCATAACATCTTTCCAGGAAGCTACTGCAGCGATCTCAGGAGCTGATGTTTATGGGAAACTTAAATTTGAGAGTGGGGTTCACAGAGTACAGGTTTGCCTCCCACCTGCTCAATGCAGTACTTACAGTTGCCCCCAAAAATACTGACAATGTTGTTTTGGCAGCGAGTTCCTGTGACAGAGAAGTCTGGACGTATTCACACTAGTGCTGTTTCTGTTGCTATCCTTCCTCAAGCTGATGAGGTTCTACGTGCTAATCTTTTTAGTTGGAAGACTGAATCTAACATTTATCTATTGACATAAGTTTCTTGTATTCACTGTTTGACATCCGGACTTTGTGGTTATTGTGATTTTGCTTTCAAAATGATATTATTTTTTCTGACCATATGTATATGGGATTGCTGCAGGTAGATGTCCACCTGAGGAACGAAGATTTGAGAATTGACACGTATAGATCTGGTGGTTCAGGTGGTCAACATGCAAATACAACTAACAGTGCTGTTAGAATAACTCATATTCCAACTGGCATGACTGTAGCCATACAAGACGAGCGATCCCAACATATGGTATTACCAAAACTTTTTCAGCTAAATTACAGTTGTTGTATCCTTGAGCTTAAAATTCATTTTTCTTTTGTTATATGGAGTTGATAATTTTCCTAGTACAGTTTTATTAGAAAAATCTAGTGAAATACAAAAGGAGCTTTTTTCCTGAACTATGTATAAAATTATATACGTATATCATATTTTACTATATAATTTTTTTCACTGGCAATAACTTATTCTAAACATTGTTGGTCACTTTAACAAATTAGATGGAGAATTATAGATTCGTATGTCCTTTTATTCCCTAAACCCTAAAACCCCTAAGCCGACATTCAACATAGCCTGAAACTTGAAAAATTCACAAATTGTTCTCCCAACATGCCCTGCCTTCTCTGAAGCACTCATGCCTAAAGGATGTCACAAATATTTATAGGTCAAAGTGGGCATGGGCAACTTTTTTTGTTTTATGTATGATTTAGTTGTGCATGGTTACAGAAATCATACTCATTCATTGAATTCTTTTGCAACATCCGTGATGTACAATGTATGATTGTTGACCTCCATTACGTGAGCATTCTGATAACGTACAGGCTAATTATCTTTTTTGGTATTTATTTATTTTTGTTCTTGTAGTCCTTGTTCTTTACTATATTTCTCGTTTCCAATTTTGGGGGTCCTTGTAGAACAAAGCCAAGGCACTTAAGGTGTTATGTGCAAAGCTTTATGAGATAGAGAGGTCTAGACTTCACGCCAATCGAACAAAACTTCGATCTCAACAGGTATGCATGATATGATGAATTTTAGTTGATACAATTTGGTTTGGCTTTGCTTTCAATATTGGTTTATGGTGCTCAACACATTGAACAGATTGGTAGTGGGGATAGATCTGAACGCATCCGTACATACAATTTTCCTCAAGGACGTGTAACGGATCACCGTGTTGGCATCACTCATCATTCGATAAATGATGTGATGCAGGGAGAGAATCTGGATGTATTTATTGATGCCCTTCTTTTGCAAGAAGAAATGGATGCAATTGCTTCTTTCAGTTCTTCGCAGTGAAAGTATGATGACTAGCATAGTATACTGTACCATTCTTTGGTGCTGATATATTAACTGTTCTTGGTGAACAATATCTTACTATGCAGTTAAATCCAAATACTGTATTTTTATATGCTCGCGTTCGTGAATATTAGTTTTTATTTGAACATTCGTGGATTTTTGTATGCAGATAAATCCTAAAACTTCATTTGTTGCTCTAAAAAGCCATGCAGCTCCCCACAGCAGCTCATCCTGATTTTGTTTTTACCAAAGTGGTAAGGATTAAAACTGCCCAGCCACTAGTATTATAGTGTAGTGAAATTTCTGAGTCACTTGAGGCATACTAAAAGGTAACTCACAAAGACTAAGATTTGTTGGGTTCAACGCCTTAATTAGCAAATAATGATTGTCTTTTGTTTCTAGGACTCAATGAAAAATGTTAAGTGGATAATTAAAACGACACTATTTTTTATAGATCTTAATTGAACTGTGTTCACTCTTTTTTTTTTTCTTTCAATAATGTGATTTGAATTCGTCTTTGGCAAGAATTGAATCTAAGACTTCTCATTTACAAGTGAAGAAAAATACTAGTAAACCATAATATTAAGAGGCCGTTCGTAGTTGAAAAGTCTAGAGTCATTCAAAGAGTAAAATAACAAGAAGTCCAAATTCTAAAAGAAAGCAATACTTCTCTCAGCAGTGGTGTACTAGCGTCTGCTTTTCTTAGTAGTAGTATGTACTTTCAATATATTTGGAAAGTCCAAATTCACAAATGATTGCAGCCTACTATGGTGGAAGGTCACGAGGAAGTGTTCAAAACATATCTCCGCTTTCAACTTAATATTGTATATGAAGTGAAGGATTTTAAAGCCTCATCTGTTATTTATTCAATCACATTAAAGTAAATTGTGTCCTATTACGAAACTTCTTCCTTTCATCTTCTTTGATAGTTGAACAAGTTCTCCAAAAGTTTCTAAAGGATATGTAACCTCTTATTCTCCACACATTGAGGTAGCCTGTAGGTATGAAGATTGAAATGATTGTTACCTAGGACAGCCATCAGAATGACAAATTCCACTCGTAGCTAGCTAGTTCATAACATATAGTTAGATTTTGAGATAAACGGGAACCATATAGAGAAGAAAAGAAAAAAGAAAAAAAAAACAAAGAAAGAAAGAAAGAGAGACTCTTTGACACTGTCTTACGCATGAAAATTCAAATGCTTAAATCTTATAAGCTGCTGCTCATTGTGAGCCTAAGATCATCAACTTTATAAGCTCCCTGCAAAGTATGCCAAGGGTCCTACAATAGCGCCATTTATGTACGTTGCAGGCTCAGAGTGATTGTAATCACTGCGGTCATCTGGGAACCCATCGTTCTGGTTTGGACCTCCGACAACGGCTCCAACTAAGATGTTAGGGTTTGGGTTTAACGAATAAAAGAATGGTTGGAAACCACCATCACAACCTATGGTCTGAGGATGGCTTGCCAATGAAGGCAACGAGGATCCTCTGTGGTGAATTCTCTTGGGATAGTAGGGTCCATACCCTACCATGTAGGACATCTTCAGAGGGTTTACCCCTAAAATGTAGTCCACCTAAAAATTTCAATAAAAATCAGCCCCTGTATAAAATGATAAATGATTGAACTTAGAGTAAACACTTAGATGATAATTAACATAATAATCAGTGGTTCAAATTTACAGTTTGACATTGTCACGCAGGATTAAGTGATGTACCTGTTGTTTTGCAAGGTTTCTTAAGGTCTTCGGAGTGACAACGAGGGTACCACAGTTGAATGTGAGCTTTCTAACAGCCATGTACTTGGAATAGGTAGTAAGCAAGAATGTTATTGAGGTCACATATTGGAGGTTACTTCCAGGCAGCTTATATATGAGCCCTCCTATATTTTAAACGAATATACATGGTTAGAACACATTTATTTTACACTACTCTCTCACGGAAAAACAAGGGAAGGAAGAATGCAAGAATAACCATTTTAGATTGCTAATAACAATCCTACTATAATTTCCGTATTCTATATTTGAATCCATACTTACTGAGATTTTGGCAGGTAAAAAATTGGCTGAAGTGATAAACCAATAGTGAAAACAACTATGTTTACCTTGTGTATATTGAGTACTTGAAGAGGGTGAGTTAGGCAAAATCCGGCACATAAATTGCTCTGCTTGTTGTTTATATGGCTCAAAGTTTTTGTCGTTGTTCAACAGTGCCCTCTAAGAAATATATAAACCACTTTGTTAGAATTTATAAATTTATAATTAAAGTAAGAACAATAAAAATTAATTTGAGGCCTTTTGAAAATCATTTTAATTTTGAGTTTTCAGCTTTTAGTATTTTGAAAACTGAAAAACATTACCAAATACATTTAACAAATAAATTATTTAGTTTTCAAACAAAGTGAAAACAAATGTTTGAAAACTAAAAACGAATCGTTATATATGAAATGCACCCTTAATAGAACAATTGTACTGAAATAAGGTGGAAAAAGGTTGATGATGAGTATAGAATTTGTACCCTTGATAATAAAACATAAGCACCAGCAAATTTGTTGTCCCAGCTGAAAATGTCTGTTGAATCACTAGCTCCCAAGGATTTCATAAAATTGTAATAATAAAGTTCATTACTTGCTCTAAAAAGCCATGCAGCTCCCCACAGCAGCTCATCCTGAATTTATTTTTATTTTTTTTACCAAATTGGAAAGGTCAATAAATTAACAAATAAAAAATTGACGCAAAATCTAGCAAGGATAAAGAGGATCCGGATTCTATGTTACCTACCTTATATCCAGAATATGAGCAATAAAATGGGCAGACTGCAGATCCAAGTGAATCACTGTATGCCCCTCGGTACTGAATTGCAAACTGCATCACATTCTTGGCCGTGTTCAACAGCAACTTTGAGTATTTCGGATCAACCTTCCGGAAAACTAAAGAAGCAGCCGCTAATGCAGCGGCTGTCTCTCCAGCAACGTCCGAGCCCGGGTTGCTTGGTGAGACTGAGTACACGGTTCTAAGCGTGTCCATGTCTTCTGGCCTCTCCCAACATTTATGGTCCACATTTGGATCACCGACCCCAACATAGAGTTTACCGGGCGTTTGCCTAGCACACTTTAGAAGATAATCCGTGGCCCACCGTATCGCTGCCCGGGCTTCTGGTAACTGGAGGCCAATGCGCTTGCCATATTCAAGTGCTCCCCATGACAGCATTGTGGTGGTGAATGCCATTGGGAAGTTGAACTTGACATTGTCTCCAGCGTCATAGTATCCTCCAGTTAAGTCCACCTGCAAAATTGATGCAAATATTTTCATATAGGTCGAAGGTTCATGTTTGTCTCCAATCAAATTTTGTCTACACAATAATATTTGGTGCACCAGACAAGTAACTTCTCATTCCAGTGAAACGCTCGTGACTATTTCGTAATTTCCTTAGAATTTTGAAAAGATTTGGTTTTTATTTTTGTAATAGGATATTATTAATATGACGGTATCTTAAGTCAATTACATAATATTACGTAGAAAATATAAAACATATAACAGTGCATTGCATGATTAATTTGAAATACTGCCATAATACACATACTTAATAAATTTACCTTGTACAAACATAGTAGGTAAAAAAGAAAAGGATCAAAGTGCTTAATTGTTTTCATTACATTCACTATTCCTTTTCTTTTTACATCTTTTTCTTTGTGAAGAAATCATTTGACCTTCCCTACATTTGACCACGCTTAGAGACTAAATTCAGAAGATTTTATTTGCACTCATATTTTTCTTTCTTTTTGTTCGTATGCTTTGCATGTGTCTATCATCTTTGCACTTATATAAAGCAAGCAGTAAAACGATCAGTTGGTGATACTCCAAGCATTATCCATTGAAACAATATTTTCGGATCACAATTTCAAACCACATGTAAGAGTATATCTATATGCTTCACACCCCTTTAATATATACACTATTCTAAATATTCATGTATAGACATTAGGTTGCAGTTAGCCACTACTCCGATTAATCCTTAGACATTTAAAAATTAAAAAAGAGCACCTAGACCTACTTAGGCCCCCACCAAGACCGCCTAGGCCCACTTAAACTACCCAGACCGGTCTAGATACCCACCTAAGTCGCGACTCCCACTTTGACATAAAATAAATAACTTTCATTTTGCATTATGTTCTAATATTCTATTTTGAAATTTATGTATTCCAATGCAATTATGTATTTTTTAGGTATAAACAGACACTTATATATACAATATATAATAAATTTACTTCAATCCGTCTAGTCCGCCTAGACACCATCTAGCCGTCGAAGTGCTAGGCCCTAGCGCAGCTAGCGCCATCTTTTAGAACTTGAAAATATATATAGTGATTGCCTTAATTTATTAAAAGTTATTATTTATCAATAACTTCCCCTTGACCTAAAAACACAGTTAAGCCTTTTAACGTACCCCACCCCATTGCCCCCATCCACCACATTGCTACTGATCGGATTTCTCACATGTGTGCGGCTGACTGTACAATCACCTTCCCTTTCCCTCCCTAACTTACAGAGAGACCACATTACAAATAGTGTGAATAGGTTTGCATGCATGAAGGGTAATGCAATATTCCAGAAATTGACCATCTATAACGAGCTAAATTAAAAAAACAAAATACAATGCAGTAATTAAGTATATAGCATATTTACATTTGCCAGACGACCATCGGAAAGCCCAGAATTGAACCTCCATGTGATTTGTTGGGCAGCACCGGCGGGGAGTCTCCCTGACCTTTGTCCCTGAAAGAAGAGTATGGACTTTGCCAGGGCCTCTCTGTAATTAGGGTTGCCTACAGCTTGGATTTGGACACTACTACTAATACTACTGCCCAATATTACAACGACAGAGATGAAGAGGGTTAGTGGTAATCTCTTTGCCATTGGAACTTAAATTTTTTTTCCCAAATGTAAAAATTAAGCAGCCAATGAGTAATGCGATTTTGAGATTAGTTCGTGACTTTGTGCCGATTGAGATGCCTTTAAATAGGAGCGGGAAAGACCAGTCACCATGCCGCAAATTCTGGCCTTTTGTTCTTCCTTCGTTCCCCCTTCTTATTTTTATATATATTATATTGTTATATATGGGATTAAATACAACATTATGTTTACACAGAAGCGTAAGATTTGAGTTTAAGCCACAATATGTATGAGTTAAGCATATTAATTTGATATAAATTTATCATCTACAAAATTCGACATTAAGATCTCACTTACAAATAAATAGATAAGCCACTATACAGGTGTTAAGTGAAATATGATATTTTGGTTAGTTTGTTTTCCCTTCTCCCTAAGATTTATAAAGAGGAACAAACCGTAGCTCATTGCAAAGTTACTTATTCAACCTTGATCTTCTTTTCCATGCACCCGCCAAAAAATAAGGCCCACCGCCCTATGCATACCTAGATTTATAAAGATTAAGGAGTAAATTACATTACATTTTTTTTTATAACAAACGATATTATCTACATAAAGGAGGTGCGAAAGTAAGTTAAACTTCACAATGAGCCAATAATAATGTGATTTCAATTAACTTTTGACGAAAATCGAATATAAAACTTCTTACTCATTTTAAATAAGAAGTCTCATGTTTTTCTCACCTAAATGGTAAGTTCAAAACTTAATTATTTTGACCGGTCTACTGCATGGTTTAGAACAAATATTCCACCCTTAAATAGAAGGTTGTTGTATAGAAAACAAAACTTAGGTTATTATTACTCATTTTTTTGGTAGTGTCATGCATAATTTTTTTTTAACAAAATTACATAAATAGTCGACTCCAAATTGAGTGCAACACTATCATTAAGTCAAACATGTTAACCATTTGAACTTGTTTCTTTTGTTTTGGGTGGTAAACCCACGATTGGGCCATTAAGCATAAAATATGGATTAGTAATGCTCCGAATTTTCTGAAGCATAACTAACTACTACTTTACCATCATTAATTGTGATAAATTCACAAGCATCATTATCATGCATGGCATGCATTTGGCCTCAGTTTCTCTAAACCAATGGCCATATATATAGTTTTCTTTTTGAATGTTGTCTGAAAAATCGTTCAGCGTATTCGATACATCAGGCAGCATGATTTCTATCGAAGAGTAATACATGTATTAAGTATTTTACTATTAAAGGTTAGGGTTAAATATTATTATCAAGTGTACATGTTTTAGAATTTGAGTGAATCAATCAGATACATATTATGAATGTAACAATGTGTGAATGTAATGAATACACACAACAATTTCGATCGTAAGTGCAAGCAAAAACTGAATCATTACCTCATGCACTAGTAGTATCTTTTAAATATATACGGTGTTATCTACACTAAAGAGGTAAAAGAGTTTGCTAAGCCTTACAATGAGTTAATTATAATAATTTGGTTAGAATTCGCATTCGGCAATAATCAAACTTAAGACTTCTCATTTACAAATGATGAAGACTAACCACTAAATTATAATTTTAAATTACTAGTTAATGGTGTTTGGTCAATGCCCGACCATTGTGTACAAATGCCTGGCCGAAGGAGAAAGCAGAGACCCTGATTTTGGGTCATATTAAGGGGTAAGTGTTAGGCAGAGAATCCATAGACAAGCAGAAAAGAGTGCAAAAATAACGGCCCACTTTATTGAAATTCCTGCAGGAATTGGATCCTCTCCGAGGCAACCTCTCGAGATCCTTCTGATCGGTGTTAGTGGACCGTTAAATTTTTATCCAACAACTACAAACAGAGGGAGTCCTCTAAAAGTTATAATAATTGTAGCCGTTGGATTTTAACCCCAGTCAAGAGGATCTCGAGGATTTGCCTCCGAGAGAATCCAATTCCATTCCCGCGTTACAATATTCCATTCCCATAATTAATTCATTTTATAATAACGATTTGAGTTCGGAGATGATTGATTAATGCATGTCATCTCATCCCATGTGTGTTGCTTTTGTTTAAATCTTTATTTTCTCAGATAAAGTTTTTTTTCTGTGTGTACCTAAATGCTTGTGGCGTTGTGTACTTTACACGTGTTATTCATATGTATATATACGGTAATGCTATTCACACATTTATTTTTACTTCTACACATTTCTCTTAATTTTTTGTTATCAAATCAAATGAATTGAAGAAAGTAAATAACCAAAAAATTAACAAAAATGTGTGTGAATGGATGTGTGAATATCACTTTCCTCTATATATATATATGAGTTGGTGGCAAAGTTAACATAGATGGAATTGTAAAACTATGTGACGGTGTTGAGACTAGACATTCAAAATGGCTGGGGATCTCCATATCTACTTTGTTTCGTATGCTTTAGGAGTAAGCTAGTTTTATAATGTATTATACTATATTTAAGACTTTTTGGAGAGGTAGTTTGAATAGAAAGGGAGATCGAAGTGGCTTTACTTGTTATTTCACTCAACTTGAAAGCCAATCACCACTTTGGACATTTTCAAGCCTAAATCATGACAAGCCTACTTGACCTCCATCTTTCTTACAAAACTGATTCAAGATGAAATTGAGGAGGCTTAGGTGATAAGTAGTCTCTTGCATCATACTCCAAAACACTTGTTTTGTTTTTACAAACGTACTACGTACTTGAGCTTGACCAAGTTGAAATCTTTTACTGTTAATTTCGATTATACTTGAATCTTGCTCAAATAACATAGAAACTAGACATATTGAAGCAGGAGTCCGAACTCTAACCCTACAATTGGACTCGGTAAAAGCATATTAAGCAGATCCACTTGTTGTTGATCATGACAAGTGCATCCATTACTCTTGCTTGATTAATGGTTGTTTACTAGCTAGATTAATCATGCGATTAGTCATGCGTTGGAAGAGTATAAATAATTGATTTATTTATTTAGCAAAAAGTTTAAAGTGACCAAATTAATATCAAAGCAGGGTTGAGCCATGCATAAATATAGGCTTTCTGGATTGCTAGCTTGATTTGAGGATAAGCCAATCCATGATTTTACAAGCATTATATATGATAACTGAAGGATAAAGAATAAAGATAAGATACAGATACTCCCCCTAAACCCCTAATCCTCTTCGTTCAGTAGTCCTATTTACGTCTTTTTCATGCATTGCATTCTGCTTAACTATACATGAAATTCTTTAGAAAATAAAATAAAAATAAAATTAATAACGCTTCAAGTTTAGGAATTACTTCTAGTAGGCGGCGGCGGCGGCAGCAATCCATGCATTGCATTCGTGCTATTTGCTTCTCTAATATTCCCATTTTCTGGCCAAGAGTTCCAAAAATATTCCATGCAATTCAAGTCCGAAACTGAAATTTTAAGATTGGAATTAGAATGTATTTGAATTTTCCAAAAATTCAAAACTTGGCTAATTCTATTACACCCTTCTATTACATACACTTAATGATGTACCTACTAAATTAATTGCGGATATGTTTTTATTATTATTTGTTATACAATGTACTCAAATATGATTCTATATTCTTAATTATAACTCTCTTCAATTCAATGTATTACATGCCAAATGCAAAAGTGAGGTGCACTTACTATATATCTTGAGCTCCATTACATGTCGATATGTGCATGTTCATGCAAATAATTGGCTTAACTACTAACTATGTTAGGTTCGTAAAATACACCACCACACAAGTCTTTACGTGATTCACTTAAATGTGGATACTTCTCTTATACTTTTCTTCTTTTCTAAAGTGTAATATTAAAAGAATTTTGTTTGTTAATCTGAAATTGCTTATTGAAAAGAAATTTCAAAAAATAGACAATGAAATAACAATCAATGTAATAGAGCTTGAACACGACTTATTTATTTGTGTCATGCTCGTGTCAGTCTGGCCCGTTGCTCGTGTCAGTCCGACAAAAATAATATACCACATCACCATTCAAGGCAAGTAAAATAGAACACACAAAACTTGAAATGTACAATTGCCGATTGGCAGGCAGCTCTACTTTCATGTCTTTACCATCTTACAAACTCCCACCTCCGGTAAGGCACTTGAGTCTTTACTACCATAACCACAATAAAACCACTCTCAATCTCTCACCTATATAACAATTTCATACAGCAGAAGAAGCAAAAACAAATCCAAGTAGCAAAAATTGTTCGGTACATATACATATTGCTTCCAATAGCATTCAGCCACCCTGACTCTCTTTTATTGATTTCAAACCCAGTCTTTGAGCCTGGGCCTGCAACGAAGATTACACTTATCCAGAAGAATTGAACCCAACATGCCTTCAAATTACAATGCAAAATTTGGTGCCAAAATCACAACAAAATACAAACTAAGCACAAAAAAGACCGATACATAACAAACCTTGATATCCCCGAGAGCTGCTGCTGGCTGTCAGTCACCCATGCTCGAAATATGACGGTAGTATCCCAAAATCATTTACAAAATCAGTTTCTCCACACAGCAAGGCAGGCCTACTCTACATGGGCCATTCCCAAATCTCTTGTTGTGCCCTTCTTACATCCAACGTTATGAAGGTTAAAACCATGTATTAAGCTTTATAGCAGATCCAAAAGGGGTGGCTGTTCAGTTGCCGATTTGGCATGGCTGGAGCGTGACACTGAACTAGCACCCTTCCCTCTACCTCTTCCTCGACCTACAGCAGTTGATGGGGGAGGAGCAAGTCTTGGTGCTGTCTGCGCATTATTTCCAGAAGCAAATATGGACCCAAGATCAGCTGATCTTTCATCTGTGTAAGCATTTGAAGCTGATATCGGTTGATTCTGTTTCATAAATCCAATAGAACTCGGGGGGTTAAAACCTGAGCTACCCAAACCACCAGTAATCGGAGTTGCATTGCCTTGACCAAGTCCTATTTGCTCAACAGACCTTCCAGTAACAAAGGCCCAACTATCATTGCTATCGCTGTAGAGGTTCATACTGTTTGATCCACTGGACAGTTTGTTTCTGGGAGGCTCTATCGTACCATTGTTAGAAGGGCCCATTCCACTTACTTGGCCACTAGGCCGTGGGGGCCAGTTAACAAAGGGATCAACGTCATCAAAACTGGAACTGGATGATGCTCCTGCATTTAATTGCTTCTCAGTATCAGCAACTGGGGTAACTCCAGAAGACGCCTGAGGAGGCCACTCTATATCAACTGGGGGACATGATACGGGTGTTTGCTGACTAGTTACTGTAGTTCGCAACAAGGAATTTGGCTGTGAAGAAGTTACTTGAATTGGTTCATTACCCGGAGTGGGATAAGTGGAGGTAATGGAATTTGTAGAAATTTGGAGGGAATTGGAGGGCTGCTTTTTTATAGGACCCCAATCTTCATCCCATGCTGGACCGCTGTTTGCAGCGGTGGCAACATTTCCGCTTATTTTGCTTGGGACTTGGGAGTGGAGTCCGTTGACAGATGGAGATGGTTTTACCTCTGGAATTCCAGAATCCGTCACAGTAACTCCCCGTTTTTCCTCTATCTTCCTGCCACAAAACCAATAGGTCCAATACAGAAAAGAAGACTTAATATCAGTAAAACTAAATGCGAGAAAGAATTATATAATACTGAGACTGATAAGAATGCATGTAAGCGTGCAGACATTACTTGGGTGAAACTCAAAACATTCAATTATCACCTCAGAATATCCTTGACAAAGAGCATATATTTGGCAAACTGCTGAACATTTAATTGCTGGGCAGTAAGAAGAGGTATGAGCAGCGGGAGGACATGCTCTGCAACAAATTCTACCCCATGCTGAAAATCATGAAGCAAAGACAATGAATTATATCTTGTAGCTTTGTAATAAATTAATAATACATAACGATATTAGGTAAAATGTTACGGAAGACAGATAAAGCAACCACAGAACCAGATTCATTATTGCAAACGGTTACCTGCTTAAGAATTGAGTTTGACACCCCAAGAGTACACATAAGGGTAGGAGCAGAGCGGTCAACTGCTGTACAACGCTGAATTGTTTGCAGAATATCCAAAATAGCATGCTTATCGAGTGTAGGAATCAAATCTCCTAGACAAAGCAAAGCATTGACTCTCACCTGCCAAAACAAACACATTTGAAATTCATGTTCAATTGTTACATTAAGATTAAACCATAACAAAACAAAATAAAATTCACCCAAGTCAAGTTCAAGAGCCACCTCGAACTGGTAGTCTCATGGAATTAAAAGCTACAGTTGAACCCACAGTACCAAGAAAAAAAAAGGGTAACATCCAGGTCATTCATCTTCAACTGTCATACAATTGGCCGTCAATTCAGAAAAAACTAAAGAAAACTGTATTTTGGGACTTTAATTTCTTATGAGTTCAACTCCGCCTATGTCTTACATGGCCGGTCCCAAGCCCGGATAAAGGAGGAGGGGGAGGGCGTCAGGTAGTCGACAGCCGGCACTCCATGATCACGTCGAATCCTTATGAAAATGAATCCAGAACAAAATCGCGCTAAAGCTAGGGCGTCACCCGTAAGTGGCGCGCTGTGTGGCCCGAGCACAGTGATAAGTGAGCAAGGGTCGCTGTATCTCCATCGGCACCCGGATGCAGTGTTAAATGAGCAAGGGGGCCATAGAAACTTCTTTTCGAACGACTCCACTCAAAGTTGTTTGGGAGCATATGCTCCTATCAACTTTACCCGGGACACACAAAAGAAGTACTTTGATCCTATTAGACGGGGGAGGGTGAAGAAGCTAGGACAGAAGGGTAGAGTTCAAGAGAGCAAAATGCGTTTAGGAACGTGGAATATAGGAACCTTAACGGGAAAATCTATGGAAGTAGTGGAAGTTATGGTGAGGAGAAGGATAAATATTATGTGCCTACAAGAAACTAAGTGGGTTGGTAGTAAGGCAAAGGATCTAGAAAACTCAGGGTTTAAACTTTGGTATTCGGGCACAAATAGAACGAGAAACGGTGTTGGCATCATCGTGGACAAGACCTTGGTACAAGATGTTGTAGATGTCAAGAGGGTAGGAGATAGAATCATGGCAATCAAGATTGTAATAGGACAAGAACTTATCAATGTGATTAGTGCGTACGCACCTCAAGTAGGGTTGGATACGAGTTCGAAGGAGAAATTTTGGGAAGATCTTGGAGACTTGGTGCAAGGAATTGCTCAGACGGAGAAGTTATTTATAGGAGGAGATTTAAATGGACACGTGGGCAGGGAGACAGGCAACTATGGAGGTTTTCATGGTGGCCATGGTTTTGGGGAGAGAAACGAGGATGGGGAAGCTATCTTGGATTTTGCAATGGCATATGATCTCTTCTTAGCCAACACCTTCTTTAAGAAGAGAGAAGAACATGTGATCACCTACAAGAGTGGGTCGTCAAAAACACAAATAGATTTTCTTCTAATGAGGAAAGGGGATCGTATAACTTGTAAGGATTGCAAAGTTATACCAGGAGAGAGCGTGGCTAATCAACATCGCTTGTTGGTGATGGATGTACATATCAAAAGAGTAAGACAAAAGAACAAGACTTGGAAGTGCCCAAGGACTAGATGGTGGAATCTAAAAGAAGAAAAACAAGCCATTTTCAAAGAGAAGGTAATCACCCAATGTGTGTGGGATAGAGAGGGGGAAGCTAGCCAAATGTGGGATTCCATGGCTAGTTGTATCCGAAAAGTAGCAAAAGAGGTATTAGGAGAGTCCAAGGGCTTTGCCCCACACCAAAAGGAATCTTGGTGGTGGAATGAGGAGGTACAAACAAAGGTGAAGGCTAAGAAGGAATGTTGTAAAGCCTTATACAAGGAGAGGACCGATGAAAATGGTGAAAGGTATAGAAAAGCGAAGCAAGAGGCGAAGAAAGCTGTCAGAGAAGCTAAGTTAGCGGCTTACGACGATATGTATAAACGACTAGATACCAAAGAAGGAGAGTTGGATATCTATAAACTATCTAGAGCAAGGGAAAAGAAGACAAGAGACCTAAACCAAGTGAGGTGCATCAAGGATGAGGATGGAAATGTTCTTGCTACAGAGAACGCGGTTAAAGACAGATGGAGAGGTTATTTTCATAATCTTTTCAATGAAGGACATGAAATGAGTGCTTCTTTAGGGGAGTTGAGTAACTCAGAAGAGTGTAGAAACTACTCTTTTTATCGTCGAATCCGGAAGGAATAAGTGGTTGTAGCTTTGAAGAAGATGAAGCATAAAAAAGCAATAGGCCCAGACGATATACCAATCGAAGTGTGGAAACTTTTGGGAGAGACAGGTATAACATGGCTCACTGACCTTTTCAATAGGATTTTGAAAACGAAGAAGATGCCAAATGAGTGGCGAACGAGCACTTTGGTGCCTATCTACAAGAATAAGGGCGACGTACAAAATTGCATGAACTATAGGGGTATTAAGCTAATGAGTCATACAATGAAGCTCTGGGAGAGAGTCATTGAGCATAGATTGAGGCAAGAGACACGGGTTTCGGACAACCAATTCGGGTTCATGCCAGGGCGCTCAACCATGGAGGCAATCTATCTCTTACGAAGATTGATGGAAAGATATAGAGATGGGAAAAAGGATTTACACATGGTCTTTATAGATTTGGAAAAAGCGTATGATAGGGTCCCAAGAGACATTCTTTGGAGGATTTTAGAGAAGAAAGGAGTACGAGTAGCATATATCCAAGCTATAAAGGATATGTATGAAGGAGCAAAGACTGCCGTAAGAACTCATGAAGGACAAACCGAAAGCTTTCCCATAACTGTAGGATTACATCAAGGCTCATCCTTAAGTCCTTACCTTTTTGCGTTGGTAATGGATGAGTTAACAGGACATATTCAAGATGATATTCCTTGGTGTATGCTTTTCGCAGACGATATAGTGTTGATAGATGAAACTAAGGAAGGGGTAAATGCAAAGCTTAACCTTTGGAGAGAAGTGTTGGAATCTAAAGGTCTTCGCCTAAGCCGATCAAAGACAGAATATATGGAGTGCAAGTTCAGTGCAAATGGAGGCCAAAACGAGTTAGGGGTGAGGATCGGAGATCAAGAAATACCAAAGAGCGACCGTTTTCGTTACCTAGGATCTATCTTGCAAAAGAACGGAGAATTAGATGGAGATCTCAACCATAGAATACAAGCTGGATGGATGAAGTGGAAGAGTGCATCCGGTGTGTTATGTGACCGCCGTATGCCACTGAAGCTCAAGGGAAAATTTTATAGGACGGCAATAAGGCCGGCGATGCTGTATGGCACAGAATGTTGGGCGGTGAAACATCAGCACGTACACAAAATGGGTGTAGCGGAGATGAGGATGCTTCGTTGGATGTGTGGGCACACGAGAAAGGATAAGATTAGGAATGAGGATATCCGGGGTAAAGTAGGAGTAGCCGAAATTGAAGGAAAGATGAGAGAAAATCGGTTACGGTGGTTTGGACATGTGCAAAGAAGGCCTACTGACGCTCCGATTAGAAGATGCGACTATGGGACAGAGGTTCAGGGCCGAAGGGGTAGAGGAAGACCTAGGAAAACTTTGGAAGAGACTCTAAGAAAAGACTTAGAGTACTTGGATCTAACGAAGGACATGACACATGATCGAGCACAATGGCGTTCTAAGATTCATATAGCCGATCCCACCCAGTGACTTGGATTTTCCAAGTCTCCAACCGAGAAGTTTTCCTCACTCGGAAAATTAAGGGAACACTACCCCAACCTACATGCTCCACTCAGAAAGCTTCAACATACAAGCTTCAACAAAAGAAAATTCAAAGAACTTAGCGAATAAGGCTTTGGTGTATTTAACACAATACGTTGAAATGAAGGAAAGCTTATTTATTGATATCCCCGATAAGCTACAAATATGTACATATACATGAGTCAAAATAAACACACAAGAGGGAGCCTTCACAAAGGTTGCTTAGGAGAAGTCTCAGCAGTCGGTAGAGCCTCAGAAAGAGAAGGCACCGGAGGGGGATCATTTGGAGCCTCAGTACTGGACAGAACCCTAGAAGGAGGAGGCATCAGAGGTTGATCATTTGGAGCTTCATTACGCGGTACAGCCCCAGAAGACGAAGGCAATAAATGCCTTTGGAACAAACCCACAAATCTCTGATGATCAAGTAAAACCTGACCATCAGTTTCCTTCATCTGGTCAAGCTTCCTCTTCATGTTTGTAGCATAGTCATGTGCGAGCCGGTGCAACTGTTTATTCTCATGCTTGAGCCCTCTAATCTCCTGTTTGAGACTCATCACTTCAGCCGCCAATGATTCAACTTGGCGGGTTCGAGCAAATAGGCGTTGGGCCATATTAGACACAGAACCTGCACACTGAACACTGAGAGCCAGCGAATCCTTAACAGCTAACTCATCAGACCGTTTGGAAAGTAGTCTGTTATCTTTGGGAGTGAGAAGGTTCCTGGCCACCACCGCAGCGGTCATATCATTCTTCATCACGGAATCCCCAACGGTAAGAGGACCAGTGGGGGAGACGAAGGATGGACGCCATATGTTGTCTGGAGAAGGCGGGGCTGCCTCTTCAACAAGGTTCAAGTCAAAACGACGGTCGGAGGGGCCAGACATTTTCAAAGGTGTTGAAGAGAGAAGAGGTCGGACAAATCAAGATCTTAGAAGTGCAAGAATGAAGCTTCTACTGGTGGAGATTCAAGTGTGCTTTGGAACTTAATGCCAGCCCCTATAAAAATCTGCACTCGACGGAGCTTCAGAAATCGAAGAGGCGCCTGCTCAGAAATCGAAGAGGCGTTTGCTTTCTCAAAAGCTGGGCTGCTTAGAGATCACGAGGGTTGATCTCAGAAATCGAAGAGGCGTTTGCTTTCTCAAAAGTTGGGCTGCTCAAAGACCACAAAGGCCGATCTCAGAAATCGAAGAGGCGCTTACTTTCTCAAAAGCTGGGCTCCCCAGAGACCACGAGGGCCGATCTCAGAAATCGAAGAGGCACCTACTTTTCCAGCCTTGTCAGCACCTGTCACACGCACACTCAGCTTTGCGGAAATTATGGGCATTCTATCGAAGACTTCTGGGGAAGTAGAAAACACATGAATCTTACTGTTCAATCACCCACTTGCCACACGCAACAATAGCTCATGGGTACCACAGAAAACTTTGCCAAAGTTCTCTGCCAAAGTTGAGCACGTGAAGCTTGCAGCTCCCACTTCATCACTCTGACCAAGAAGGGTAAAAGAATAGCAAATAAACAGCACTAACAAAGTTTAAACCCATAAATTTTGAAGGTCTAGCTACCATATTATTACCCACAAGGGTAAAGGAACAGTACCACTGCTGGATAATTGGAAAGTCCCTGTGTGTCAACCTCTGTGCTTCGTGGCAAGGTAGACTAGCAAACATGCCCAACCTTTACTCACATTCGAGAAAACACTCCCAATAAGATTGCTTGCTCCAAAATCGAAGAGGCACCGTCCTCCGAATCTCGAGAGCCAGACTCCCAACATGACTACTTTCTTAAAAATCGAAGAGAAGCTTCGTGGCAAGGTAGACTAGCAAACATGCCCAACCTTTACTCACATTCGAGAAAACACTCCCAACAAGATTGCTTGCTCCAAAATCGAAGAGGCACCGCCCTCCGAATCTCGAGAGCCAGACTCCCAACATGATTACTTTCTCAAAAATCGAAGAGACGCTGCTCCCCGAATCTTCGAGAGCCAGACCCCCAGCATGATTGCTTTCTCAAAAATCGATGAGGCATCGTTCTCCGAATCAATCGAAGAGGCGCTCGCTTTCTCAAAAGCTGGGCTGCTCAGAGACCACGAGGGCCAATCTCAGAAATCGAAGAGGCACCTACTTTTCTAGCCTTGTCAGCACCTGTCACACGCACACTCAGCTTTGCAGAAATTATGGGCATTCTGTCGAAGACTTCTGGTGAAGTAGAAAGCACATGAATCTTACTGTTCAATCACCCACTTCCCACACGCAACAATAGCTCATGGGTACCACATATAACTTTGCCAAAGTTGAGCACGTGAAGCTTGCAGCTCCCACTACATCGCTCTGACCAAGAAAGGTAAAAGAATAGCAAAGAAACAGCACTAACAAAGTTTAGACACATAAATTTTGAAGGTCTAGCTACCATATTATTACCCACAAGGGTAAAGGAACAGTACCACTGCTGGATAATTGGAAAGTCCCTGTGTGTCAACCTCTGTGCTTCGTGGCAAGATAGACTAGCAAACATGCCCAACCTTTACTCACATTCGAGAAAACACTCCCAACAAGATTGCTTGCTCCAAAATCGAAGAGGCACCGTCCTCCGAATCTCGAGAGCCAGACTCCCAACATGACTACTTTCTCAAAATTGAAGAGAGGGTAAAGGAACAGTACCATTGCTGGATAATTGGAAAGTCCCTGTGTGTCAACCTTTGTGCTTCGTGGCAAGGTAGACTAGCAAACATGCCCAACCTTTACTCACATTCGAGACAACACTCCCAACAAGATTGCTTGCTCCAAAATCGAAGAGGCACCGCCCTTCGAATCTCGAGAGCCAGACTCCCAACATGATTACTTCCTCAAAAATCGAAGAGACACTGCTCTCCGAATCTCGAGAGTCAGACCCCCAACATGATTGCTTTCTCAAAAATCGAAGAGGCATCGTTTTCCGAATCTCGAGAGCCAGATACCACAGACCACTTTTTCAAAGTGCTCTGACAGAGTTAAAACATGTGAAACTAGCAGCTCCCACTACCGTGCTATGACCAAGCAGGGTAAAGGAATAGCATTACTACTTGTTGTTAGGGAGACTCCTATATATGTCGACCTCCATCCCCAACGGACAGGCAGACCTGCAAAAATGCTCAACCCTTCATCATATCTGAGAGGGCACTCCCAACGAAGCCTTTCGAAATATTCAGCTTTCTTTCCCCCCGATAATACCTCTGCAAACAAGCTATACTAGAGCAAGAATATCTCATATCATCAGGGTTAAAAGCAAGAGTATCCCATATCATGCTTTTTCCCTGTCTTTTCCTTTGGCCTTGTTTTTACCTGCAAGACAAGGAGAAAGAGAGCAATCAGTCAGCAGTTGGAATCAAGCTTCCAGCCAGGAACTGACTGCCTGGAACCCCTTACCTGATTACTTACCTGGCATTGCTCTCGAGTACTCATCTTCAACATCTTATGTTTCCAGGGAAGATTCCGCATCTGCTTGAGGAACAGATAGGGCAAGTGCGAAGGATACAAGGAAGCATGTGGAGACAAGCGTAACAGCACACGTGCCGATACATCCATTACTCTGTCAAAAGCAAAAGTATCCCATATCAGCAGGGTGGAACGTACTCTAGATTTGATGGACTTGTTTTGACCCTCAAATTCTTCAGTCGGCCTTATACTCTGGAGGAAACCAGAAAACCCTCCAGCTCAGTTCAAGAATAAGCCTGTGGAAAGTTACTTCTTCAAAAGCAAAAGTATCTCATATCATCTCTTCTCATTTTTCTTCTCTTTATCCTTCATGCTGCTGCAAGATGGGGAGAAGGTGAACAATCAGTCGGAGCTCTGATTGCTTACCTTGTCTGTCACCTCTTTCAGCAGACCCCCTAGCTCGGCGACTTGGGGGACTCCTACTACATGGTTTGTATCGCGCTTGACCAAGCCTGAAACTACAAGTAAGCTTCAAGTGAAATTGATACATTACCTTGTGCATCTCCACCAGTTAAAGATACCACCCCTGGATGGAGGAAGAGTACTTCCAGAGAAGATGTCACATCTACCTATGAGACAGATAAGGCAAGTCAAGACGACACCACACTCCGATACTTAGAAGTTTCGTGATTACGAGATCATTCTCCCACAATATTTCCTAATGTCATTTGTACTAAATCATTCACTTGTACTCACTAAAGGAGAGCTTGAACCTATGTACTTGTGTAAACCCTTCACAATTAATGAGAACTCTTCTATTCCGTGGACGTAGCCAATCTGGGTGAACCACGTACATCTTGTGTTTGCTTTCCTATCTCTATCCATTTATATACTTATCCACACTAATGACCGGAGCAATCTAGCGAAGATCACAAAAAGCGACCGTTTTCGCTACCTAGGATCTATCTTGCAAGAGAACGGAGAATTAGATGGAGATCTCAACCATAGAATACGAGCTGGATGGATGAAGTGTAAGAATGCATCCGGCGTGTTGTGTGACCGTCGTAGGCCACTGAAGCTCAAGGGAAAATTTTATAGGACGGCAATAAGGCCAGCGATGTTGTATGGCACAGAATGTTGGGCGGTGAAGCATCAACACGTACACAAAATGGGTGTAGCGGAGATGAGGATGCTTCGTGGGATGTGTGGGCACACGAGAAAGGATAAGATTGGGAATGAGGATATCCGAGGTAAAGTAGGAGTAGCCGAAATTGTAGGAAAGATGAGAGAAAATCGGCTCCGGTGATTTGGACATGTGCAAAGAAGGCCGACTGACGCTCCGGTTCGAAGATGTGACTACGGGACAGAGGTTCAGGGCCGAAGGGGTAGAGGAAGACCTAGGAAAACTTTGGAAGAGACTCTAAGAAAAGACTTAGAGTACTTGGATCTAACGGAGGACATGACACAAAACCGAGCGCAATGGCGTTCTAGGATTCATATAGCCGACCCCACTTAGTGGGAAAAGGCTTTGTTGTTGTTGTTGTTGTTGTTGTAATTTCTTATGAGTTCACTGCCACCAGCATTCCATTGTCCAAAGAAAATACACAAATCAATGATATTTGAGAAACCAACTCAGGCAGAAGATTCAAGAGGTGAATCGTAGGATGAATACCACTGTACAATTGTATTCCTCTATAATTTTCACTGCTGAATCATGCCATTTTTTTAACAAGTTGCATGTTAATTAATAAATGGCAGTTTAAAAAGTTAATTTCCTCAGAAGTAGAAACATGGGCAAATCCATTACAATCAAATGGTTTAATAATTAGTGGAATTAGAAAACAGTATATACTGTGCAAATTCAACAAAAGAAACAATATGCTTCAATAACAATTTAGGAGATAATAATCACTCAATCAAGTCATTTTCCGCATTCAGGATCAGTAATGCAAAGTGTCAGGGACATATGAGGAAGCAACATACAACTAGCACAGGATGCACGAAACTCGGACAAGTTTCTGGTACATTAGGTGATAAAAATGTGTGATCTTAAGTTCCATCTTACTATGATTAGGTCAATAACTCTTGGTAAAATAGAGTGCTAAGTACTATCAACTAGTTTGCATAACAGAAAATATAATAGAAGTGACAGGCCAAAGACAATTGAAAGTCAATCTACTAGGACTGGCAGGGACACTTCGTTGGTATTAAGTTATTAACATATTACAATGTTGACCACTAGATACACCTATAAACAAAGGAAATACCAGTTAAATTCAAGATAAGAAACCAAGAGGCTGACCAAAACACAGTGGTGCCAGAAATATTATTATAGGGGATCATATCCTTAAATAATTAGTTTGATTCCAAATTCATAATATGAATGAAATGAAAACCAAATCATGCTCAATATAAGTTATAACATCAAACTCCGTTGCTTTTAAGTTACAACAGATTTTTTTTTTTTCTTTCTTTTTAAATTATGTATAACCAACAGAAAGAAAATCAAATTTCAGTATTTTCAATTTTCACTAATGGCAAGAACAGACTGATATCATTTAAGGTGAATGCACAATAAGAATGTTCTTAAATTAAACTTAAGAAACCAAAGAAAGCCAACAAAAGAATAAATACATACCGCGGCAACAGTTGTCTTAAGAGCTAAGCCATGAACACGAGGCAGAATAGCTTGTTTCACTAGCTGGAAATAATGAAAATATAAGACAACAAATACTAGTAGCTCTCCCATAAAACGTTGATTCACAAGAAAGATACTAAAACTAAAATATAGCTTTTGTTTATCTTCATCCATGTGCTAAACAGATTTTTGTATTACGGAAAAAAAAAGCCAACAGTATAATCCACAACTGTAACACATATTCAAAAGTCTCCATCACTGAGAGAGAGAGAGAGAGAGAGAGAGAGTGTGTGTGTGTGTGTGTGTGAGTGAACATTTAGAAGAAAGATACTAAAACTAAAATATAGCTTTTGTTTATCTTCATCCATGTGCTAAACACATTTTTGTATTACGGAAAAAAAAAAAGAAAAAAAGCCAACAGTATAACCCACAACTGTAACACATCTTCAAAAGTAGTATTTCAAATGTTTTCATTGCTCTGTGTGTGTGTGCTTCCAAAGAATGTAAATGCATACTCACCTGAACGTGTGTGTGTGCGCACTTCCAAAGAATGTAAATGCATACTCACCTGAACATCAATTTTTTTGGCAAGGAAAGAAGACTTCCTCAAAACCTCCTCCTGTATGCGAGCATCGCCATCACCATATGCTCGAACAATCATGGGCAGGACATGTGATATCAAGTGATCTTGCATAGTCTAAAAATAAATACTTAACAGGTTAAGTGTATAACTCAATAATGGGGAAAGTATCTGCTAGCAACATAGCAATCCACTGGGAATAATCACCACTTCCATGAACTGAACAGACACAGCACACAAAGTGTGCAGGGATTGAACCGAATAATGCAATAATACCAAATAAGAGAATAAGAAAAGTGCTTTCACTTACCTTGTTGATAATAAGTTCTGCATGCTTCAAAAGCAACAATAATGTGTCACCCACAGCGGTGCTCAGGACAGGAACAAGGGCTGGCAATGTTGATAACTCAAAGTCATTCTTATCCTACATTATGTTTTAAGACATAAACTTAGTCAATCTAGCTATAAAACGTAAAGTCACTTGATGATGTCCATAAACTCTACCATGACTCTGTGTGTGTGTGTGCACGCGAGAGATTGAGAGAGAGAGAGAGAGAGAGAGTACAGGTTTTAAGACATTATTATAGAAAGTTTAGGCTTAGTGCTTGATGTCTCAATAATCGTGCATGTTTTAAAAAATTAAGTATCATGGCAGTTTTTATGAGATCATCACATATTTGTTTTCATGGATCTTTCAAAAATTCACATATAATTTTGAGTGATTCTGTGTGAACTCCTTATTTTCTCAGTTAAACCCTCCAAGGCTAGCTGACAACAATTTTCTTTTAACAAGAAAACAATATTTTCTTAAAAAAAAACGACATGCATGCTATGGACAAGGGTACACTTTCAAACTACAGCGACAAAAATAAAAATTTCCAAACTGCCTAAACCACCCCAACAATTAAAAACTCAAGCATCCATCATTGCTACCATCTTTCCTTTTTATTGGAACTATAATACAATCTAATCAAGGTTATAAAAGGCGTTAGGCGCTAGTCGGGCGGCGGGTAGGAGCCTAGCGTCTAGGCAGGGCCTAAGCGGTTTTTTTTTATTTAAAGACAGAGATTATAAAGTATTAGAACATATTGAAAACATGGGGAACAAGCATATAAAGTGTTCATCCAAGTATTCAACAAGTCTTACAATTTATTGAACTAAAATGAAAAATGAAAGTTATCTATTTTCTGTCTAAGTGAGCGTCGCAACCTAGGCCGGTCTAGGCACCCTTTCTTAATTTTCAAACGCCTAGGGATTAATCGGGACAGTGGCATGCCACCTAGCGCCTAGGCGAGGATTTTTAGAACAATGAATCTGAAACATGATAACAAGCCTTGCATGATTAGTTTACAAACAGTCACAATCCTTTACAAAGCTTTTTTTAACAATGGCTCATTTCCAATCACAAAGGCAAAGCAATTAGTACCTGAGACTCTGCAATCGTGAGAACCATGGGCAGAATCATTGGTTGCATAACCAAATTCCTAAGTTCTGCACAAAGCGGCGGCAGTACCTAGAAAGACATAATAGAGACCATGTTCAATAGACAAAATATCTTTAGCAGTTTGCTGAACAAAACTATGAAATGCAATATAGTGAAACACAAATCACCAATAGGCATAACCAGATACCTGAGGGGTTCTTTTTTCTCAAACCACAACAACAACAACAAAGCCTTTTCCCACTAAGTGGGGTCGGCTATATGAATCCTAGAACGCCATTGCGCTTGGTTCTTTTTTTCTCAAACCAAAAACAAAAATCATGATGTCGTTTTCATTTCAATAATCAGGTGGTCTTTTCATTATTCTTTGTTTCCAAAATTCAAACATATACTCAAAACATAAATACTGTCAAAATAAATGACACATCACTTGATCAAACAAAAAAGAAACCTTATATCGCAATACACGAGAATCGAAATCTTTCCACATATCAGATAATGCTTTCAGGAATTCGGACTTCTGCATGTTATCTCTTTCCTGCAAATAAAAAAAAATGATTTATGACCACGTAAATCTTTTTTGTCAAGCCTTTTTTCTTCTTTTAAGATATTAATCTAGGGTAACATTATCCCAGAAGTATGCACTGATTACGCTGAAATGCAAATGCATACAAGCATGTGGTCGAGAAAGCGAAGAGCACGCAACCTAGTGTCATCCCGGAAAAATGGAGAACCTGCAAATAAATATTATAAACAAACCCGAGTATGAGACAAAGAGCAATCAGAGTACACTTAAACATGTAACATAACAATAATAACCTGGCCAAATGTGTATGCATTTTATAATGCAAAGATTAAACCAAAAATACCTGTATGACAAAACAAATTCTAGCCATAATACTACACTACTGTTGGCTTCCACGGAGAATTGAGAGTGATTTTCATGTATCAGGACAGGAACATCCCTAACTCATGCGTTCTATTTTTAACAATGATGGTGGGCTTAGAGATTTGATTATTATTTACTTTTAATCAATAGAACCAGGAAATTCAGTGACTAGGTTTAATTATTTCTAAGTATTTATTAATCTTGAAATTGCCTATACTACATTATTAATAGGTTCCTAGTAACCATACTTGATTTTAACATGATTTACCTCTCCTTAACCTTCTCTGTCTCTTTACACATATCATCCTCTATGTCTCTTATTCTACATCGGAAGCAGAGAAATGTTTTCCTACATTTGGTGGCAAAGCACCAATACAGTTAGGTTTAATGAGTTACCTGTAAAATCCATTGATGTTGGCCTGAAAGCCTCATTCGTAGAAAGCATCCTTTGCAAGTCAGGAACTAACTCTGGAGGAATAGGGGAAAAAGCTTCACTGGATAAGTAGCTTAAGGTATTCATATACTGCAAAAGAAAAACTTCAGTATTAACAATATCACCAATACACAACCATACATCATCCATGAGGATCACTCAATGAAAATGGAGAAAAGTATTAAAGACCAGTACACATATCCTACTTCATTCCATGACCTATTTTAGTGTGCATGTGGGGGACGTAGCAGCTAAAAGTTGGAGATGATCCTTGTTAAAGGAGATGTAGAAAAAGGAATAAATATAGCAATAATTTGATTCTTCGTCACTGTAGTAAATAGGCGAGAAAAAGCAAATCATACAAGCTCTTTTTGTGTTTTCTGTACATGAACAAGCTATCAATTAAACACTTGCATTTGTATGAAAAAAGTGAAGAATTTAAAGGAAAATTACCATCTTGACATTGTTGTGGCAGTCAAGCAAAGGCTTGTGAGCAATCAAGTGGTAGGCAAGACAACCAAAACTGAAAATATCAGAAGAACATCCAGCTGAGGATGCTTTGCTCCTAGCAAGTTCAGGAGCAGTGTAGTTCAGTGATGGCTGAAGGGGCAGCACAGAGTCCTCAACATCATATTCCTGTGCAACCCATATCAAATCAATTAATGATTGGTACACATTGCTCATGGGGAACTCTCATTGGATCTAGATAAGATTTAAATAAATAAACCTAAAAAATTACGGTCAACATTGTAACCAGGAAGTATCATACTGCTCATAAAGAAACTGCCAAACTCTTGACTATTTGAAAAGAAATCCGGTGTGCAAGTATAGATCATTCAAAGTTGTTGCAAATGCAACCGCATAGATGGAAAACAATTGGATAAAGCAAGGAAGAAAATGAAGACATTCATAAATTCATGAATGTTAAGAGATCAAAATAAAAAAAAAAACAAATGTGTGCTAATAATATTCTGCAGGACAGAAAGCACACATTTTCATAATTGTCAAACTATGCAGGTGAAGTAGAATTTTTTGTGTAACAAGCTTATAACAGAAGCTTTACTCACAGCATAATGGAATGCCTGAACATTAGCCATATTTCCTGAGGCTTGATCTGTTGAGATTGCAAAACCAAATCCACCAAGCTTCCAAGCTCCACTTGATGTAATAAAGACATTCTGCAGCAATATGGTTTCACATTCAATTGACATATTCAATATGCATTGAACCTCTAATTTGGAGGACAAGTATGATAACTAATTGGCAAGAAACACACTTATTAGACTCAGTGAGGGACTGATACATAAAGATCAAGCAATAAAATGAAACGAAGTTTTTCCTTAGTAATTATTGTTGTACTTTTATGTGCAAAGGGAAGCGAATTCTAACAAAGTACCATACATCAACTTCGTAGGCGAATGCGAAGAAACAAACAATCTAAAAATATGGATACATGAGATTTAACGTGGTTCGGCGTAAAGCCTATGTCCACGGGCAAAACATGGCAAGGAATTTCACTATACAACCAGAGATTACAAAATAGTGTTTAAACTCTCACAATCCAAATCCCACAAATTACAAACCTAAACCAGTAGAGAACACAAAACTAACAGAGAAGATTCTCCTAAATTGTTCTCTAACTCACAAACTCACAAATTGAGTCTCACCAAAATGTCACACAAATGAGCCACACAAAATAAACTAACCCTATTGTCCTATTTATAGAGCACAGGACTTAGGTTTACATAGAATCCTAATAGGAAGTAAATCCAAACCCTAATCAAATAAATTTAACAAAAACTCTCCACCAAATAAGGAATCCAACCAAGAAGTCAAATCCAAACCCAAAAAGTTTACCAAATGAAATAGGTAATACAAACCTAATTTCTGCATCATCCTAATGTTGAGACGCAAAACCCAACAATTATACCTTCACGCTACAGAGGACAACAAGGAAAAGTATTCTGCTAGACATTCTAGCCTCAAGATTAACAAGAGATAAAATATCTACAAAGAGTTTAAATTTTGACAAATTTCACTTCTAAATATTTGAAATATTGTGAAAACAAACAAAGAAGAAGTTGTAACCTCAGGTGATATGGCCCGATGAATGAGACGCGCATTGTTATGAAGAAAGTCTAAGGATTCTGCTATCTGGAGCAAACCATGCTTCACCTCCAATATACCCATTTCCTGCAAAGCAAAAATCCTTTTGAGCAAGCTATGATATCACAGGATGATTCAGAATATAGCACATGACAGATAGGAGATTGACTAAAGAAAATGCACTTTCTGTAGAATAATATTTTCCAGAACATTCTCCCCTTGGAGAGAGAAAATATCCAGCCCATTAAAAATTTACAAACTAGATCAATTTAAGTGGGCATACATCTAGACGCAAGAAGGAGCACATCATATTCGGAATACGAACAACTTGGTTGTTCTACAGAGCATCCGCTTATTAACACTAATAAAATGTATCATTCTCAAAATCACACAGCTAAATTCGAATTCAAGTCGGTTACTTTACTGGTGATCCACATAAAAGAAACTGAATACGGCCGAGCATTTAACTGTTTTAAACTACATTCCAATATTCACAAGGTCCATACGAATCCAATCCAAACATGCATTCACTAAATTACCGAAATTACACTATCGAAACTTGAAACCAGCATAAAAGGAAACAGTTGAAGCCCACCAGAGCCTACCTACCATTCCTTTAAGCTCCTTGGGCACCTTAGCCACATTCTCCACATTCCCAAGCGCATTTGCCACAGACGCAAACAACGGCTCCGTCACCATTGCCATGGCATTCTTGTTCTCATCCAGAGCCTGCACCACGTGCACCACCCCGGGGTGCCTCAGCCTCACCAGCCTCGCCGCATCAGCTCGAATGATCTCCAAAAACCCATCTTCCGCCGCCTTGGGCAATCCGGCGCGCATGCGCGCCTCCGACAGAGCCTTCTTATCCAAAACCCAGACGCAGACGGTGGGGTACTGGTGCGCGCGCGTAGACTCACGAGCCGCCTTGGCCGAATAGAGCTTCCAGACCAGGCCCGGTCCGGCGGACCCGATCTGGTCGAAGAGCTCGTGGTCCTGAAGAGGCTTGGGTCCGGCGACCTCCTGGACCGTGGTCTGTACGGTTTTTTCGATGACCGCAGCGGTCTTGGCGAGGGCTTGTGTTAGGGTTTTCATATTGAGAGACATCTTGGGACGAATGGAGGAATTGCAATGTGTATGATGGAAAACAAATCAATATAAAAGCAGTGTTGGTATGGGTGTATGTAATCTGCGAGAATTGGGAAGGAAGTCTAGGGTTTTGGGTTGACGACGACGGAGGAGAAGGTGGAGGGAATTTGGAAGCTTTCCTCAGATCATCTGCTTTCCAGTTTCCACCTCCCTCTCTCTCTCTGCGTAGTTCTTTTATTTTCTTTTCTTTAATTTTTTTAATTTTAAAAAATGATTTTTCAAATGTTTCGGGACAAAGTTCTCTCTCCGGGCACGGGCAGTTTGTTGCTGTTTTCAGTTGGCCTCTGTTGGGTTTAATTAATTAAATTTTAATTTGTTTCTGATTATTTAGGTGAGATGCTTGAGTCACACGTGGCGGCCAGCTTATATTTGGATAGTCGGTGGGTGGGTTGGGCTTTATATAGCTAGTTAAGTGTAAAATTTGGATCAATGATATATGAGCCCTTGGACACTTTTGAAGTAGGGGTACACGAAATTTTAAGTAGGCCCATATACACGATGTTTCGCAGATTTTTTTTATCTTTCCACTCTTTGTTAATTTTTTTTTTCTATTGTCTTAAATTCATTCAATCGGACTAGATAGATAACCGTGATTTGTCATCCATTATTCTTCTTTTTAAGAAGAAAGAAAAATTTCATTCAATTGGACGGTCGAAAAAAAGATGTATGTGTGAAGAGCAGCACCCGTAAATAAATTTTTTTTTTCTCTTTTTAAAAAGGGGGACAACTGGTGGCAAACCAAGGTTATCCACCTCTTCTAGGGGCAGGGAAGACTCAAAAGCATTTCAGCCTCCCATGGCCACAAGTTTGGCTTCCACACCAGCAGCGGGTTTCGAACCCAAGGTCTAAAAAAGGTCATACCCAGTGCACAAGGCTCCCGCTTTACCCAAGGTCTCCAGTTTTTAATTTGAATGAAGCATCGCAATCCGTCATTTACCACTAGGTCACCAACTCGTGATTTCGTAAACAAATATAGGGTTGATTACATTGTTCACCCTTTAGGTTTGGCATTATTTTCAAAATGAGGCATGAAGTTCTAATTTTCTCACGTTACACCCTTGAGGTTTTGAAATTGTTTCATTTACATCTTTCATCTCTTTGAATATCTAACCCTCTCTTGAATTGATGAGTTGTTTTTGTGAATATAGTGTAAATGTGGCTTCAAGGTTAGCTCAAGGAAATGATGTTGCCCATTGTTTGGCTGAATAATGTGTTGTCTATTGTTCATCGTCGTGTACATGGTTGGAGGATTGTTGATTTGTTGTAGGAAGATGAAGAGAGTCTGAACTAGAAGCCTCAACTCTCTCTCTCTCTCTCTCTCTCCCCCTCCCTCCCTCCCCATTGTGATGTACTAGCATTAACAATGTGATAAACTAGTGCATCGTCATGTAATGCACTAGCACCGACCAAATTCAAAACGTAACGTGTAAAATACAAAATTTGAAATATACATTCAACTACTAAACCACCAGCTAGAGGTTTTGAATCCTAGCTTTCTTGGTATGTAAATTTTTGTCAGCCACAAGTTGGGTATTCTAAAAGAGTTGTTTAGTTAGAAGCAAGTAGCCACATATTATGGATCTAGATCCAACCGACATAAATGTAAGCCGATAAGCTTGACCATTTTTTTCTTCTTTTTGACAAGCTTGACCATTTGATTAACTCCATCTTAATCGCCGCTCTTAACCTTTTATAATTGCAGATAAGACCATAAGATTATGTCCATGCTCGGTGTGAAAGAAAAACTTACATAGAACAAATTTACAGTCATGTGATTTTTTTGTTCACTAACACATCATTATGTGAAGAAAAATTTACACATAACAATGTATTATTGAACAAAAAATGTCACGTAGCAATAAACCGATTACATATCAATCATTTTCCTAATTTAGGAGAAGAAGTCATACTATTTTAATGGGAAGAGAATTTGAGTAAAAAAAAAAATTATTTGATTTTAAATTCACTTTTCCATTTTTCAATGTATCTAACTTAGGATTTGGATAGACATCTTGGGACATGACGATCTATTAATACAACAACGTAACGTGATGTAAGTTGTAGGAATTAGTTTCACTTTCACATAAAGAAATTGTTATTCGTATTTCAAAAATTTCATTTAGCATTCCAAATTTTTTATAATTAAAAAAAATACACTTGTAATAAGTATAGAATGAAATTTTTGAAAGGATAATAACAATTCCCTCACATAATATAAGCTCTCTTACTTTACACTCTGGAGCACGTGTATAAATCACATAACTCAGAAAGTTGCAAAGTTTGGTGAAAATCAGCAGAACCAAAGTCAAACTTGTCTCATGTCTTATGTCCTATAAAAATCTCTTTGGCTTTACTTCATTCTGCAACTTTCCATTTTTGCCATATTTGGCTGTCTCAGAAACAATAATATTGAGCATGAAAAACCTCCCCCTCCTCTTCCTTGCTATCCTCACCTTCAGTTGCCTGAACCCCGTTTCCGCAGCCTGCCACGTCGACGACGAAGCGGGTCTGCTTGCCTTCAAATCGGCCATCACAGCCGACCCATCTAACAAGCTAAGCTCATGGATAAAGGGTACAGACTGCTGCACATGGGCGGGTACAAACTGCCTCAACAACCGGGTCACCAGCCTCTCCCTCTCGGGTCAACCCGACAAGCCCAGTACTTACTTATCCGGTCAAATCTCGCCCTCCCTCTCCAAACTCAAATTCTTGAACGGCATCTATCTCCAAAACCTTAACCTCTCGGGTCCCTTCCCGGATCTCCTATTCGGACTACCCGACCTCAAATACGTCTACATTGAACACAACAAGCTCTCGGGTCGAATACCCAACACTATCGGCAACTTAACCCAACTCGAAGCACTCAGCTTTTACTACAACCGGTTCACCGGTCCAATTCCGAGTTCAATCTCCAAGCTGACCCGGCTCACCCAGCTCAACCTTGGCGGCAACATCTTAACCGGTTCGATCCCATCCGGCATTCAAAACCTCAAGAACCTCACCCTCTTCAACCTCGAGCAAAACGGGTTGTCGGGTCCCATCCCCGATTTCTTCACATCGTTTCCGGAGCTCCGAGTCCTCAGACTCTCCGGCAACTACTTTACCGGGAAAATCCCAGCTTCAATTTCCGCTTTGGCGCCAAAACTGGCCTACCTGGAGCTCGGCCACAACGCCCTGACCGGCCAAATCCCTGATTTTCTCGGCAATTTCAAGGCCCTCGACACCCTCAACCTCTCTAGCAACAAATTATCCGGCGTCGTGCCTCAGAAGTTCGCGAATCTGACCAAGATCTTCAACCTCGATCTTTCTCGTAATTACCTCACCGACCCGTTTCCGGAACTGAACGTGAGAGGCATCGAGTCCCTGGATTTGTCGTACAACAGCTTCCATCTGAAGCAAATTCCAAAATGGGTGACGTCGTCGCCGATCATCTACTCTCTGAAGCTCGCAAAGTGTGGGATCAAGTTGAAATTGGACGACTGGAAGCCGGCGGAGACGTATTTCTACGATTACATCGATTTATCAGAGAACGAGATTTCGGGGAGTCCAGTCGGGCTGCTGAACAGGACCGATTTCTTGGTGGGGTTTTGGGCTTCTGGGAATAAGTTGAAGTTTGATTTGGAGAAGTTGAGGATTGTGAAGACGTTGAAGTATTTGGACTTGTCGAGGAATTTGGTTTTCGGGAAGGTGCCGAGTGGAGTTTCAGGGCTGGAGAGACTGAACGTCAGCCACAATCATCTTTGCGGACCGCTTCCGGCCACCAAGTTTGGTGCTTCGGCGTTTCTGGGGAATGATTGTCTCTGTGGTGCTCCACTAGATCTCTGCAAGTAATGAGGCAAAACCCTAGCAATAAGGTTTCGGTGGGAAATAATGCCACGTGACTGATGGCTTAGTTTTCGTGAGGACAATAAAAAGGAAAATGAATTATGAAATGGATTTACAGTGGTGTGTTAATAATAATATGTCGTATCGTATGTAAGGTTTTTTCTTCACGTAATATATTGATATTATTAGACTCCAACGTTACATATAATCAACTCGTTTTGTACAAGTTGCTTCAAGAAAATTATAGAAAGTGTAATTTTGTTATGCTGTATGTTATTGTAGAGTTAAGGATGTTTACTGTTAAACAAAACTAAAAGGGAATGGAAATGAAGGGAAAAATTTACTCTTTGGGAAAATCATCATTTTTTTCCTTTTCATATGATTTCTTTTGGCATCTGAAAGGGCAAATGCTCTATCTTGCCCATTGGATTCACCAGTTCCATTATCATATCTGTTTTCCTAATACAGCATCCTTGGTGAATGATGGTCATTGTTTTATGGTGCCCCTTGTTTTAAGCATGACCCAAAAAGTGGATCAAAAACATAATTGGGTGTTAGGTGTTGTTTTGTTAAATGTTTAAAAGTAAGGTAATGATATTCTCATCATAATTTTATACCACATTTCTTTACTATTTTAGGTGGCAAATAAGTTGAACAAGCCACATCATTTAATTTCAATTTTCTTATTAATTAAAACATTTAAATAAGAAAAATTGCAGACTTCAAGATCTCCCTCTGATGTTAGTAACTTAATTGGGTATGACCCCTAATTCGATAAACAAATTTGATTTTGACTCTTAATTCGCATGAAAGCTAATAGGCATTACTTAATGAAATAATCAAATGAAATCTGTCATAGCCCGTCCCAAAATAAATTATCGATGATGTGAGTTGACTATTTTACCCTTGGACGTGAGTGTTGTGGTGTGTATTATGCTTGCTAATGGTGGTCCAAACTTATATTTTTCCTTAATTTTTGGACCAAATTGGAACTTAGTTTTTGTGGTTTTGGTTGGTGACCCACGTGGACCACTCACACACATACACAAACTCTTCCTCTTTCTCTCTCCCGTGCGTTCTCTCTCCTTCCTCTAGGATTTTTCAGAAAATCCATACAAAACGTACGGACGAACTTCAAAACCAACCTTTCACGCGCAAATCAAGGGTTCAGAGGGCACCATTGTGTTCTTGAGGTTCATACGAGTTGAATGGTACCATTTTTAGGTAAGAACTTATTCGAAAACTCGTGAAAACCCTAACTTGATTTATGTCACTATTCATGCAATCGTAAAATTTTGTGTTTTTGGGGATTTCAAGCTTATAGGTAGCTTAAGGAGGTCCTCACGAGGCCCGGAGTGGTTCGTTGGAAGAATTTGGACGTCGGATTATTGAGAACGACGAGTTTTAAGAATTGCCGGAATATTAAGGTTTTTTCCGGTGGGTTTCCGGTGGTTTCAGGGCTCGACTCAGGTATGGTTTTGTTCGTCTTGGTGAGATCTTCAAAATGGTTCAAGTTTCATGAAGTTTGGTGTTAAATCGAGAGAGATATAAGGTTTTGAAATAAAACCCAGAAACCGGCGAAGTCGTCGGCATCCGGCGACTCGTCGGAGAAGATGAAGGCATATTCCGTCAGTTTTGACGGAATATGCTAACGACGTTAGATGACGCCATTAATAATTAACGGAATATGCTTGATTTTGGACGGAATATTCCTGACGGCGTTAACTGTGGCCGTCAGTGTGCCTGGCACATGCCCGCACGTGGGTTGTGCGTTTGGCGCGTGGCGGCGCGTGAGACGTCGCAAATTTTTTCTAAAAATATGGGGATGTTCGTGAGGTTGTGTAGATCACGTTGGTATATTTAAACATCCCATTTGAGCAATGTATGAGAAGTTATTAGCTAGTATTGGTTATGTGCTTTAAATTAATGTTTTTATAGTTGTTTCGCATATAATGGAGACTTATCTTGAGGACGAGCGCAATTAAGGGCGACTCGGGGGTTATGACCCTTCGACATACCAGTGAGTGGACTTTTGGTTTTCAGTATATACTTATATACTTTGTTTGTACCATACTTGACCAATCCCGAAACTACTGAGCACCGGTCAACGTTATACCGTCAAGGACCCAGAAGAGTTTCCCTCCAACCAGGAGGCCAATCACAGCGCGACACATGTTGACATCAGAAGCCAATCATAGTGCGACACGTGTCAACATCAGAAGCCAATCACAACACGACACGTGTCAATGTCAGAATGAAACTAGAAACTCTCTTCTATAAATAGAGATCATTCTCTCACAATATTTCCTAATGTCATTTGTACTAAATCATTCACTAGTACTCACAAAAGGAGAGCTTGAACCTATGTACTTGTGTAAACCCTTCACAATTAATGAGAACTTCTCTACTCCGTGGACGTAGCCAATCTGGGTGAACCACGTACATCTTGTGTTTGCTTCCCTGTCCCTATCCATTTACTTACTTATCCACACTAGTGATAGGAGCAATCTAGCGAAGGTCACAAACTTAACACTTTCTGTTGTACCAAAGTCCTCGCTGATTTTGTGCATCAACATTTGGCGCCATCTGTGGGAACGACACTTATTCCCACTTTCTTCAGCTTTGTTAAGCTGGTTTCCACCATTCGTACACTCTCTTTTGACCAGGCATCCCTCTCCAACATGGGGAGCAAAGGAAGCCACAACACGCAGAATGACACCCCTCTTGCACTTGGTGCGAGGCAACGAAAGAAGGAAGGAAAGAGGGTTGCTCTTTAAGCTAAAGTCGATGAGCTAAAAGCTCAGAACAACAAGATAACAATGAAGAATAAGGTCCTCCAAGAGCAGAATGAAAAGCTCTTTGAGACGCTCCATGAAACTAAGCGTACTTAAACACGGGAGCTCGTTACCCCTGTGGACATCAACCATCATCTGGGTGCCCCTAACACGGAGGGTCGCCTTCCTTCGACATGGGTATCCCTGATGAGGAGCGAGCTAATCATCAAAACATTGATCAACATGAGACTTCTCTCAACCCAGCTGTTTCGACCCGAAGTAGGAGAAGTGGAGGAGACACTTCCTTACAAAAGGAGTGAAAGGATCGAAAGTCGTCTTTTGAAACTGTCGAGATTTCCTAAAGCAACGTCGAGACAATCCCATCTATGTAAGCTCGAAGATCAATGACCTAAGGGTCTCTGAAAGACTCGGTCCCCTCCCATGTCCCAGACCGGCTACCAATTTGGGGAAAGGGCAACAAGTCCTAGAGAAACACGAAGGTATAGGGGACTCAGAGATGTTTCGACAGACATACCTTGGAAGTCAGTACGGCGAGTCTAGGGAAAAATCACATGCTCTTGATCAAACCTTCATACTTATAAGAGAAGATGGAGATTTACGAAAGAAAGCTCCAGTGGTACATGACTCCACTCAGGACCCTCTTGTCCTAAAACTTCTTAAGGAAGTAATTAAGTTGAAGGCCGAACGACAAGCTGAGATACCTGATTGGAACCAACCTAGGCCTGGCCCTCTTACAAGGAGGATCCTCGACACCCCCCTCCAAGCAAAGACAAAACAGAAGCTTGGCTTGCAACTCTATACTGGAAAGAAGGACCCGATTGAACACCTTAACCTTTTTTAGTATACCATGGCATACCAAATGCACACCAATGAAGAGCGATGTCTTCTCTTCCCCTCTACCCTCTCTGGTGGAGCTCTAAACTGGTATTGCCGTCTTCCATCTGAGACGGTAGACTCATTTGAGGAATTGAGGAAACTGTTTGTTTCTCAACACATTTTCCAGACCGATCGCTTACACTCTGCGGACGACTTATACAATATTCGCTAAAAGCCAAACGAGTCATTACGTATGTATGCTGGTCGCTTCAGCCATGAGTATTCCCGTTATGCCGAGGCAGACGACAAGACTACCCTCAAAGCCTTCATGTTAGGCCTATGTGACTGTTTCTTCAAGTACATGATCAATGCCAACACTTGGAAGACTTACTCTGAGGTGATGGCACAGGCTTACAACCATGCCTCCGCCGAGGCAATGACATATCAAGGGAAACCCCTACAGCCACCCCTTATCAGCAAGTAGGGAGTGGAAACCAGATCCAACCAAATGAGAAAACTTCGACCCTTCAAACTGTTGGAAGTATGCCCACAAAGCCACTCATTTGATGTGATAGCTTTTTGGAATACTTATTATGTTAAACTTTTATATGTTTAATGGAGGGCAAATCTTATTGTTAATCACTGTTTATTGTATCATGTGTTTAAGCAATAAGTGAATCCAAGGAATGTATTTGTTCTAAGAGATAAGTGATCTAAGTGAGTTAGATTATCGAGACCTTTCTCTTATGTTCATTCCTAAAACGTTCCTAGCCATAGGATTGCCAATTGGGCATTGACAATCCGTTAAGGTTAGTATGTGTTATGTTGACTCAAGTGTGAGTATGACTAGTCTCAAGTGATTTGGTGTTGGACACTAAGACAGACACATAGGTGCTCGAAATAGTAATCTAGTACACTGAACTACGATCAAATCAGAGTTTGAACATACATGTCATGTAAGAACTCTAAGGTTGCAATATGCAAAGTAGTCCTTTGACCTGAGGCATCATAGATGTCTAATGGTTAGGTCCTTGATCTTTGATCCTGTCAACGGCATTCCCTCGGAGTGTCCACGGCATTGTTGGGGTCAAGCTATCTAGTCATGTAGGCATATGAATGTACAACAAGGGATCTCTAACCTTCCATGGTGGAGGGAGAATACTCTAAGATATGATTCTAAAGTCTTTGGCCAAAGCAAATGAATATGACTAAAGGAAGGTTGTTCCAAATCATATTCAAGGGAATCATATAAGAAAGAATCGTATTGGATAGTAGACATGAAACAAACTATCACTTAAACAATGTGATTAAGAGTATTGTATTAGAGAAGGACCGTATTGCATTGTAGTTGTAACTGGATAGGTTCTCCAACCAATTCTACTTAGCTTGGGTAACCATGACATGCTGCTAGGCGTCAACCATGGTTTGTGGAAGCCCTAATGGTTAGCAAACACTAATCAATGAAAGGGAGAATTGAAATGTGGTTTCAATTCATAATCGATAGTTAAAAGTAACATCGCCCACTGCCTCGCTAATTAGAACCTAATGGATCGTACACCGAGTAAGGATGTATGTGAAGAAATCAAATGAAATGGATAAGCAATTAAATGGTTTAATTGAAGAATGGTCAAGATTAATTAATTAGTTAATTAATTATACGAAAGGTTCGTATTGGGCTTATATGTTGGTTTTGGGTTTCGGGGCCCAAAAGCGTTTTGGTCCAAAAGGCCCATTATGTTTAAGTTGTATGACAACTAAAACAAAATGGGCAAATAGCCCAATAACACCAAGGAGGCCGGCCATTAGGGTTGGATGGGCAAAGTTTGCTTAATTGCAAGTTTGCCACTCACCAAAGAAATGAAGTATAAATTCAACTTTATAGCTTTAGGGTTTGGTAAGTTGAAATTTGATGAGACATTTTTCTCTCTATTTCTTCTAAGAGGCCGGCCATTAAAGGAAGAAAACATCTAGCAATTTCTTCTTCTTTTAATCATCCATATCATCTTCACAAGATACAACCTTGGTGAAGAGACTTAGAGACATCAAGCTTTTGGTGTTTTGGAGAACAAATCCTTTTTCCTCAAATCATCAAAGGAGCACTAAAGGGAAGAAAACACAAGAAGGATTCAAGGAGCTTGGAGGTGACTTGAAGGCCCTCCACTTGGGTGAATCCCTTGTGTAAACAAGGATGAGCTTCAAGGGTAAAGAATCACTAAATTCTTCTTTCTCTTTAATGTTGTTAAAGAGTTTATTTTGGTTCACCATATACTAGGCTTTGAAAGTCATGGGTTTTATTGAATTGTTTTTTTGGATGCATGCCTATATTAATGAGTTAATAGTATGCATATGTATTCAAATGTTCATACTTGTTCTTAGCTAGGACAAAATTTTTCCTTCAAGTGGTATCAGAGCCTAGGCCTAGTTTATGGTGAATCCTTTTGGGTTTTGTGACTTTCATATTTTGTGATTTAAATGTTGTAAATGTTACAAGCTTTGTTCTTGCTTTTGAATTTATAAATTTTGCTAGAAAATTTAGCATCTCAAATGTTGTAGATGTATTTCATTTAAGCATGAATATTGGAACTAAAATTTGGTGCCATGTGTTTTGGGAAATTCGGCCAAATCCAAAGGGTGATTTTTTGGGTTCATGTTTGTCTTGTTAAAATGGTTTTAAAGTGACTTTTGGAACCCCTAAGTACCCTAGGATGTTAGCCCTCTTTTGAATGGTGAAAATTTGAGTTTTGGTAAGTGAAAAACATTCATGGAGCTATTATGAGTTTTCATGAGTGTTCTTCAATGTTCTTGAAGTTCTTGCCAAGAACATAAAGTTTTGAAGTTTTGATTCAAAAGTTTTATGTTTTTCATAAAGTTTTGGTTTAAATTTTGATGATTGAGGTTATTGGTGAGATGTGATGAAATGATTTTAATATTTGTCATAATTAGTCATAGACTTTATTTTTCAAACAAATCATCACTTTCATCCTTTTCCTCACCCACCAAAAACCACTAGCAAAATTTTTTTTGATTTTTTTTTTCAAATTTTTCCCAAATGGCCGGCCACCCCAAGTGGGGTTAATTTTGGGGCCCTTTGTGCAATTACATAAAGTTTTAGATACTTTTGTGTATTTGCATTTTAGCCCAAAAAGTTTACGTTTTTACGTTGTGGCCCAAATGTTGTGGTCATAGTTTCCTTTTGGCCCAAAAGGATGAGAACAAAATTGTTTTGTCTCTTTAAATGAGAATTGGATTTTCATTTCATTTAGTTCCATTTAAATCAATTCTATGGATCCAAAAACCAATTGTTTAAAGTTGTTTTCTTAGTTAATTTGATTGATTAAGAAAATGGTGATTATGAACCAAAGGCCACTATAATTGAGCTATGTGATTGGCCGATATACATTATGAATGTTTGGGTTTTAGTAGTATAGGTTTGAATGTAATTTGATTAATTCATTTGTTGTAAATGGACATAAGTCCATCATTTGATTTGTGTTGTAAAAGGGCATAAGCCCTTATTATTATTTCATGTATTCCTTTTTGTTTATATGTATGCAAAATGGAATAGTTGGGTCCAACACCCAATAGGAAATAACGGTTTAATTGGATTAAACGCGTAACTAAAATCAACAACTATCTACCTTAAACCCAAGGTCCAACACAAGGCTCGTGTTGGATCAAATCAAACGGTTCATAATCATCCTAAAACCTAATATGACTATATAGTCCATATGAGGATGCAATGCATTCGTTAGTAGTTCCATATAGTCTCGCTTGTTTCAACGAAACAGTGGGAGTATTATATGCTACTAAATTCATATTGACTTGGACCAATAGTTGTGATAGGCCCAAGTTCTTTTAATGTGATTAAAATGTTTTGATGTAGCCCAAAACTACTCCCTCAAAAACCGGATATTAAGTTGATAAGCGAGAGATGTTTTGAACATCTCTTCGTAGGCCTTCCACCGTGGTGGGCTCCAATCGTTTGTGACTCATGCACCGGCTTCACCCTATAATGGGGAAGGACAAAGTATGTGCTTACATCCAGGAGGAGTCCATAAACATATGATGAGGTGAGTGTAGACAACGAGTATGACCAACATGATATAATTCTGAGGTTGTGCTTGAACCTCTGCATAAACTAAGCATGGTGGGAATGACTTAACTAAGTGCAATGGTGCCAACATGATATAATTCTGAGGCAAACATTCTCTAGAGGCCAAACTAGATGGGTAATTGCAAAAGGTTGTTGCAAATGAATAATGCGTTATTCTCTCATCATTATTTTTGCTAACCAACATGATATAATTCTGAGGTGGGCTTGGTAATGGTGAGTCTCCCATAACCCGCTAAGAGTTCAATATAACTCTCGAATTCTATTGAGGGATGTGGAATTTGCCAAAAATAGTGGGTGGTACTATTTGATTCAAAGACCCAATCAAATAGTTTTATACAACAATCTAATACGATTTCTGTTATGTTATGTAGTGAACGACATGCCTAAAATTATACCCACCATTATACTTGACAAAAGGGGCCTTAAGGGCCAACGTTTCCTTGCTTGGTATTGCCACATTGAGAATGTCTCAAAGGTGAAAGACATATTGTATGTGCTTAAGCAATCCCCTCCTCATGTACCTCCTACGAAACTAGCTTCAAAGGAGGAGTGTCAAAATAACGTTAGACACTATGAGGATGACTTACAAGCCAAATGCTTAATCCTCACTTCACTTAGTGAGGAGCTTATGAAGCTACATAGGCACATGGACACTTCTTGTGCCATGGTTGAAAGTTTGCATAAGATGCATGACATTGAGACTAGTAATGTACGATTCTCAAATGTTTGTAGTCTAATGAATGCCAAGATGGCAAAAGGGACATCAGTCCATAAACATGGACAAAAGATGGAAAAGATATTTAAAGATCTTAAAAGTTTAGGAACTTCCATCGATGGGAAAATGGCCCAGGATTTTTTCCTTGCATCTCTCTCGGATGATTTCACTAAGTTTATTGTAAACTATAAAGTGAATAGTTTCGATCATTCTTTGAAAGAGATGATCGACATGTGCTGTAAATTTGAAAAAGGTTTCAAAAGGGACAGTGGGAGTGAGAATGCAATGATAAGGAAAAGGTTGCATAAGAAGAAGGCAAACAAAGGAACATGTTTTCATTGTGGAAAGGATGAACGTTGGAAGAAGAAATACAGGGTGCGCATTGCGAGCCTTATGACACGAACTTTTGTAGAGACTATTTCTGTCATAGAGAGTGCTTTTACAGTGAGCTCCAGTTCCTGGATATTTGATTCAGGCGCTAGTCAACATATCTGCAATACGTTGCAGGGACTAGCAGGGAGCAGGCCACTGCGCAATGAGGAGATGGTTGTGCGAGTTGGGAACGGCACTAAAATCTCTGCAAAAGCAATAGGCACCTACATGCTTAACCTACCCTCTGGGGAAGTCCTGGAACTTAAAAATTGTTTATATTTTCCTTCATGTATAAAGAATTTGATTTCCATCTCTAAGCTTTTACGAGATGGGCACTCAGTATTGTTTGACAAAATGAGTTGCACTTTATACTTGAACGGTCGTATTATCTCTCATGGTAATATGATAGATGGACTTTTTCACCTAGAGACGAATAGTGGGATGCACTGTATTGAAAGCGGGAATACCTCAAAACCCAAAAGGGCTAGAGAAGAAGTTAACCAAGAAAAGATGTGGCATCTTAAACTTGGACATGTGAACCTTGATAAGATTCGCAAGATGTCGAAAGACGGATATATCCGCCCATTAGGTAATGACCAGATGGGTACTTGTGAGTGTTGCTTGAAAGGGAAAATGACCAAATCTCCATTTACTGGAAAAGGAGAGCGTGCCAATGAAATTCTAGGGTTAATCCACACTGACGTATGTGGACCTATGTCTACTACGTCGAGAGGAGGCTTCTCCTACTATATCACATTCACCGACGATCACTCTCGGTTTGGCTATGTGTATCTTATGAAGTACAAGTCAGAATCCTTTGAAAGATTCAAAGAATTCAAGAATGAAGTTGAGAAGCAAACTGGGAAACAGATAAAGACTCTAAGATCGGATCGAGGGGGTGAATATCTGAGTAATGAGTTCCTAGATTATCTCAAAGAGTGTGGAATTGTATCACAGTGGACTCCACCAGGAACTCCTCAACATAACGGAGTTTCTGAGAGGAGAAACCGAACCTTGATGAACATGGTTCGTTCTATGATGAGTTCCGCTGATCTACCAATATCATTCTGGGGATATGCACTACACACAGCAGCTTATTTGATAAATGCAGTGCCCTCTAAATCTGTTCCACAAACACCATATGAGATATGGTATGGAAAGAAGCCAAGTCTTAAACATCTTAAGATTTGGGGTTGTCCAGCATACGTTAAGAAACAAGATGCTGAAAAGCTTGAATCGAGATCCATTAAATGCTATTTTGTGGGGTATCCTAAACAGACTTATGGATACGAATTCTATCACCCTGATGACCAGAAAGTCTTTGTCGCCAGAACTGCTATATTCATGGAAGATGAATTTGTTCTTAATAGAACAAGCAAGATAGAATTAAAAGAAATTAATGAGATTAATGACGAACCACAAACAAGCACTCAACAAGTTGACAACCCTGTTCCTGAACCCCAAGCTCCACGTAGATCTGAACGGGTTAGTAAGCCACCTAAGAGGTATGGCTTAGACAATGACTTTGATGAATTGTACCTTCTAGGTGACAATGAAACAAAGGAGGACCCTAGAGACTACACTGAAGCAATGTCCGACATTGATTCAAAGAGATGGCAAGAGGCCATGAAATCCGAGATGGATTCCATGTATCAAAATCAGGTCTGGACTCTTGTAGACCCTCCAGAAGGTATTGTACCTGTTGGAAACAAATGGGTCTTCAAGAGGAAGATAGGCGTTGATGGGAACGTGGAGACTTATAAGGCTAGACTAGTAGCCAAGGGTTACAGGCAAAGAGAAGGGATTGACTATGAAGAAACTTTCTCTCCTGTAGCCATGATTAAGTCCATTCGGATTTTGCTTGCGATAGCTGCGTACCATGATTATGAGATATGGCAAATGGACGTGAAGACGGCCTTTCTGAACGGCTACCTAGAGGAAGAGCTCTATATGACTCAACCCGAGGGTTTCGTGTCCAAGTCTGAAAAGACTAAGGTATGCAAGCTTCAAAGGTCCATTTATGGACTTAAGCAAGCCTCCAGGAGCTGGAACATTCGTTTCGACAATGAGATCAAAACGTTTGGTTTTACTCAAAACGAAGACGACAATTGTGTTTATCAAAAGGTCGTTGGGGATGCAGTTGTATTCCTAGTGTTATATGTAGATGACATATTACTATTCGGGAATGACACTGCAGTACTTTCTTCTATAAAAGTGTGGTTGTCCAAAACCTTCCACATGAAAGATTTGGGAGATGCATCTTATGTACTTGGGATAAAGCTCTATCGTGATAAATCCAGAAAATTAATTGGATTATCCCAATCTATGTACATTGATAAGGTGCTAAGTAGGTTCCAAATGGAACAATCTAAGAAAGGTTTTCTTCCTGTTGGACATGGAATTCACCTTTCTAAATCCATGGAACCTAAAACTCCTGAAGAGATACGGCAAATGAGTTATATTCCTTATGCTTCTGCCATAGGGAGTCTCATGTATGCCATGATATGCACGAGGCCTGATATCGCATATGCTGTGAGCATTACTAGTCGATATCAATCTAACCCAGGATCAGAACACTGGATAGCTGTCAAGACGGTCCTTAAGTACTTAAGAAGAACAAAGGACATGTTCCTCGTATATGGAGGAGCATCAGAGTTGCGAGTGGAAGGCTATACAGACGCAGATTTCCAATCTGACGTCGATGATAGAAGTTCCAACTCCGGATATGTATTCACTCTGAATGGTGGGGCTGTCAGTTGGAAAAGCAAGAAGCAAAGTGTAATTGCTGATTCCACGACAGAGGCTGAATATGTCGCTGCAGCTGAAGCCGGCAAAGAAGCGTTCTGGATGATGAAGTTCATTACTGAACTTGGAGTGGTTCCAACCATTACATCACCAGTAACTTTGTACTGTGATAATAATGGGGCGATAGCTCAAGCCAAGGAACCCAGGGCACATCAAAAGAACAAGCATATTGACAGACGCTTTAATATCATTAGAAGATATGCTGCCGAGGGGAAAATAAACATCCTCAAAGTTGCTTCAGTCGATAACGTAGCAGATCCACTCACAAAGCCAATGTCTCAAATCCAGCTTGACCGTCATATGGAAAAGATGGGTATAAGATACATGGGAAGGTGGCTTTGAGTGCAAGTGGGAGATTGTTGGAAGTATGCCCACAAAGCCACTCATTTGATGTGATAGCTTTTTGGAATACTTATTATGTTAAACTTTTATATGTTTAATGGAGGGCAAATCTTATTGTTAATCACTGTTTATTGTATCATTTGTTTAAGCAATAAGTGAATCCAAGGAATGTATTTGTTCTAAGAGATAAGTGATCTAAGTGAGTTAGATTATCGAGACCTTTCTCTTATGTTCATTCCTAAAACGTTCCTAGCCATAGGATTGCCAATTGGGCATTGACAATCCATTAAGGTTAGTATGTGTTATGTTGACTCAAGTGTGAGTATGACTAGTCTCAAGTGATTTGGTGTTGGACACTAAGACAGACACATAGGTGCTCGAAATAGTAATCGAGTACACTGAACTACGATCAAATCAGAGTTTGAACATACATGTCATGTAAGAACTCTAAGGTTGCAATATGCAAAGTAGTCCTTTGACCTGAGGCATCATAGATGTCTAATGGTTAGGTCCTTGATCTTTGATCCTGTCAACGGCATTCCCTCGGAGTGTCCACGGCATTGTTGGGGTCAAGCTATCTAGTCATGTAGGCATATGAATGTACAACAAGGGATCTCTAACCTTCCATGGTGGAGGGAGAATACTCTAAGATATGATTCTAAAGTCTTTGGCCAAAGCAAATGAATATGACTAAAGGAAGGTTGTTCCAAATCATATTCAAGGGAATCATATAAGAAAGAATCACATTGGATAGTAGACATGAAACAAACTATCACTTAAACAATGTGATTAAGAGTATTGTATTAGAGAATGACCGTATTGCATTGTAGTTGTAACTAGATAGGTTCTCCAACCAATTCTACTTAGCTTGGGTAACCATGACATGCTGCTAGGCGTCAACCATGGTTTGTGGAAGCCCTAATGGTTAGCAAACACTAATCAATGAAAGGGAGAATTGAAATGTGGTTTCAATTCATAATCGATAGTTAAAAGTAACATCGCCCACTGCCTCGCTAATTAGAACCTAATGGATCGTACACCGAGTAAGGATGTATGTGAAGAAATCAAATGAAATGGATAAGCAATTAAATGGTTTAATTGAAGAATGGTCAAGATTAATTAATTAGTTAATTAATTATACGAAAGGTTCGTATTGGGCTTATATGTTGGTTTTGGGTTTCGGGGCCCAAAAGCGTTTTGGTCCAAAAGGCCCATTATGTTTAAGTTGTATGACAACTAAAACAAAATGGGCAAATAGCCCAATAACACCAAGGAGGCCGGCCATTAGGGTTGGATGGGCAAAGTTTGCTTAATTGCAAGTTTGCCACTCACCAAAGAAATGAAGTATAAATTCAACTTTATAGCTTTAGGGTTTGGTAAGTTGAAATTTGATGAGACATTTTTCTCTCTATTTCTTCTAAGAGGCCGGCCATTAAAGGAAGAAAACATCTAGCAATTTCTTCTTCTTTTAATCATCCATATCATCTTCACAAGATACAACCTTGGTGAAGAGACTTAGAGACATCAAGCTTTTGGTGTTTTGGAGAACAAATCCTTTTTCCTCAAATCATCAAAGGAGCACTAAAGGGAAGAAAACACAAGAATGATTCAAGGAGCTTGGAGGTGACTTGAAGGCCCTCCACTTGGGTGAATCCCTTGTGTAAACAAGGATGAGCTTCAAGGGTAAAGAATCACTAAATTCTTCTTTCTCTTTAATGTTGTTAAAGAGTTTATTTTGGTTCACCATATACTAGGCTTTGAAAGTCATGGGTTTTATTGAATTGTTTTTTTGGATGCATGCCTATATTAATGAGTTAATAGTATGCATATGTATTCAAATGTTCATACTTGTTCTTAGCTAGGACAAAATTTTTCCTTCACAAACGGCAGCGGTGCCTCCCCCTGCCTTACTTAATACTTTGCCAAGTCAACAGACATATCAATCTCAGGGCAAAAGGAAATATTTCCATCCTCACCAGTCTCATTTTAGTAAAAGGAGTAAGGGACACTATCGCGATAACCAAGGGTATCACCATGATAATCCCCGACCCCAGGCAGTCAACACAGTAGGTCAAGCACGTGTCAAGATAGCCCTTATCCCGAGGTATGAGGCATACACTCATTTGAATGGCACATGCGTGGCCATTTACCCCAGTATAACACACTTGATACCGAAGCCAAAGCCGAGGCACCCGGATTACAAGTCCACGAAGAACACGGGCACGTTTTGCTGCTACCACGAGCATAACGGCCATGACGGCGAGAAGTGTATCACCCTTCGTGATCATGTTGAAGCTTTGGCACGTGAAGGAAAAATTGATCAATTCCTCCTTCACCTTCCAAGGGGTAGCCGTAACCAACGCCAGGTGAATGTGATATATTCCATAAGTGGTGGCACACCCATATCTAAATCTTCCAACAGGGCCATGAAAAATGGTGAACGAGCTTTAAGGTCTGGCCACCAAGTGTTTCACGTGGAAGACATCAGGGGAGGTAAGTATCAAAAGCCTACCTGGGATCCAATATGTTTCTACCCTAAGGAAGAAAGAGGTATCATCTACCCTCACAACGACCCACTGATCGTGGAAGCTTACATAGCCAACTTTGAAGTACGACGAATCCTGGTAAACACGGGGGCTTCGGTCAATATCATGTTTGCTGAAGCTTTCAGGGCACTTAATATAGTTGAACACTTGCTCGATCGCTCGATTTCCCCTCTGATAAGCTTCTCTGGTGATATCGTGCAACCTTTGGGGAGCATACACTTACCTTTCACCATTGGTACAGGCCCTTACACAGCTACCATTACCACTAACTTCCTGGTGGTTGATTGCCTAACGTCATACAATGTCATCTTCAGATGCACAGGCATCAATGATCTCAAGGCCATAGTGTCCACACATATGATGTGATGAAATTTCCAACCCCATATGGCAATGTTTACATCAAAGGAGATCAACTTAGTGCACGATCATGTTACAACACTTCGGTCAAGCAACAACACCTGCATGTGCCCAAGGAAACCTTTTCTATACATGACCAAGTCATAAAGACCAGCCCAGAGGAAGCCAACTTGGATCTTCACAGTGGCAACAGTCAACCCGATGATCTTCGAAATGACTTTCACCCAGCAAACACAACCCGCTGAAGATTTGGAGAAGGTCTCTATCTCAAAAGATTATCTAGATCGCATGGTGAAGATTGGTACCACCTTGTCACCACCCATTCAGTTAGCATTGATCTCTTTTTTGCAAGAGAACACTAAGGTCTTCGCCTGGTCATACGAGGACATGACAGACATCTCTCCCAATATAATCTGTCATCGCTTAAGTATTGACCCCAAGACCAAGCCAATGAGACAGAAGTGAAGATTTTATGACGCTGAACGGTACGAGGCAATGAAGGCAGAAGTTGAAAAACTCAAAGGCATAGGCTTCGTCCGCGAAGTCAATTATCCAACGTGGGTAGCAAATGTTGTCATTGTTAAGAAGAATCCGACCAAGGAAAGTCTCCTGCTCCAAGAGGTCTTGCGGAGAATGTGTGTTGATTACACCGACCTAAGCAAAGGATGCCCGAATGATAGCTTTCATCTTCCTCTCATAAATAGACTTATAGTCTACGGCAGGGTGTGAACTCTTGAGCTTCATGGATGCTTACTCAGGATACAACCAAATCCTCATGAACCTTCCGGACTAAGAACACACAGCCTTTACTACTGATAGGGGACTATATTGCTATAAAGTCATGCCCTTCGGCCTAAAGAATGCAGGAGCGACTTATCAGAGACTGGTCGATTTAATGTTCGCCGAACAAATTGGGAAGAGCATGCAAGTTTACGTTGATGACATGCTAGTCAAGAGCAAACATGCTGACTAACACATCACCAACCTATCTGAAACTTTCACCATTCTGAAGAGGTATCGAATGAGGTTGAACCCCAACAAATGTGCCTTCGGCGTAGGCTCTGGCAAATTCTTAGGCTTCATGATAAGCCAACGAGGCATTGAGGCTAATCCCGAGAAGATCAAAGCAATCATCGACATGAAGGAACCGGTAACTTCAAAAGACATCTAGAGCCTTACTGGCAAGGTGGCAGCCTTAACTAGGTTCATCTCTAAGGCCACAAACAAATGTGCTCCTTTTTTCAAAGACTACATGAGTAAAGCCCATTTGCTCTCCAAACCTGAGGTTGGTGACACTCTCATTATCTATCTGTCAGTATCGGCTTCAGCAGTAAGTTTCGTTCTCATTCGAAAGGATGGTAATGTCGAACGGCTTGTCTATTACGCTAGCAAGGCCTTACAAGATGCGGAGACACGATACTCCAACATTGAGAAATTGGCTCTAGCATTAGTCATGTCTGCTCGAAAACTTCGCCCTTACTTCCAAGCACACTCCATCATCGTGCTTACCAATCATCTTCTTTGACAGATACTCCAAAGTCCTGACACTTCTGAGCGAATGATCAAATGGGCGATATCATTGGGTGAGTTTGACATCTCCTACCAACCAAAGCCAGCTGAGAAGGGCCAAGCAGTAGCAGACTTCATCGCCGACTTCACATATCCTGTTGACATTGTTTCTACTCCTAAAGAAGTGGTTTCAGTACCCTCGGAAGCTCAGAAAATATAACCAACAGCCCCAACATGGAGTCTATATGTTGATGGCTCGTCCAACCAACACGGTTGTGGAGCAAGACTAGTTCTTTCCAATCACTTCTTCCAGTTTGGTGTATATCTTATTGATGTGTATTTAAACTAACCTAAATAATAGATTAATTTAAACCAAATTAAACTTGCAAGCGCACGAATCAACTGTAGTAATATATGCAAATACAAGATCGATCCCACAGTGATTGCTTTAACACCAATTTAACCGATTAATCATGCTAGACTTAATTAAACAAACAAATGATAGATTGAATTGAATAATTGAGTAATTGAGTAATTGATTAAAACTGTTTGTACCATACTTAGGGCCTCCGTATTTAGACCTCGTATAAATACTCGGGGGACTCAAATGTAATAATGTAATAAATGAAAGGGCAAATATGTAATAAGTGAGGAGCCCTTAGTCTATAAAAGGGACTCCTCACCCTCACAATCCTCAAACCTCACATCCCCAAACAGAGGCTCTCATATTCAGAGTAACCCTCTCAAAAACCCTTTTTTTCTCTGGGGGACTCCCCCTCACACTTGTAATCCATACATTCATACAGAGAAATACAATCAACATCAGTGTGGACGTAGCCCAAACATTGGGGTGAACCACGATGCATCTTGTGTTCTTTACCTTCTTGCAGATTCACGGTCGGATTTACGTTGTTCCAAGATCCCTCCGGTTTTGTGCATCAACAAAAACTAAAATTAACAAGAAAAAGAAAAGACAATTAATAAACACACAACACAAGAAGAAATTGAGAAACAATGGAAGTCTAAGGTTATGAATCCACCAACAACAATCCTATTTACTTTTCCTAGAGCCAACTACAATTAATCCGTGGTCAGGCATCAACTCTTATATCTCTATATGATAATTATATCCTATTGGTTGTGCATACAATTAAACACATAAAAAATCAATAAGCGTAGAAGAATCATGTCAACCAAGTAGGACTAGCTTGATATTGGTCATCCTCACTAGTTTGTCTACTCTTCTTAACCTTACTTCCAATAAACCTAATTGTGTCATCCTCATAGATTTATCTAAATATCTAGATGCAACATTCCTAAAGGTGATCAGTCATTAGAAACTCGAATCTAGAATAAAATATCCACAAAGATTAAGAATATAACATAGCATATAATTGGATAATAATTAACAAAGTACTTCACAAATATTCATGTCATGACTTCATCATAAAACCTTAGAAAATAACTTAGTTACATATAGAAATAAAAATAAAAGAAAGATAGAACCCGGAGTCCATGACAAAGCACATCCCTAAGCTCTTCTCACAAATTGCGGAGATGGTGAATGGTGTAGTGGTGTGGATGATATGGGTTATGCGGCAGGTATGTAGAGAGATCTTAGGGACCTTTTTATACTAGAAAAACCCTAAAAGGTCTAGGAGAAACTCTCCTAAATAAAACAGACTCCTATACAATTAATGACACAAATTAGGAAAGAATCCTTCTTGGCTTGGGAAACACATCATCTGTCTTGCACACCAGTTTTGGGGTCGATTTATCTACTGGATTTTTTTTTTTAAATATGAGAAACGTAGCTTTATCTTTTATCTTTCCAAGCATATATCGTTCGACATTACGGAAAATCGGGAGAGTCTTCAAATATTCATTCTCCCACAGCTGCGCAATTCTGATGGGGAAACAACTTCTGCGGGATTGATTTGTAAAACTGGAATGAATGGCTCCATGGAAAATTATGAAATTCGGACAAAACGATCTTTAGCCTCTTAGCTTCCTTCTCCAATTGGCCTTATATCGAAACTCCTCCGGAAAGTCGAATTATCACAAAAAACGTTCTAAGTGCGCAGATTGGCTGAAACTGAGAAAAGGAAAGTAATAAGGCTCTTTTATAATCAATTTCTTAACAAAACTTAGGGGTAATTAATATGAAAATATGATAAATAATGCACCTATCACTTATCCGAGTCAGGGTGAGATTGATCACCCACGACAAAGCGATGAATTTTACTTCCGTGTTCGATAAAACTGCATCCAGGGTTTCTAATGAGACCTTTGTCCTTCATCAAAGCCCTCGCCTTTCAAGCATCCCTCCACGAACCAGCTGCAAAGTACATATTGGATAGCATGGATATAGTTTCTGGAATCCGACGGGTCCAAAGAAAATAATATCTCCGCAACTTCCTTCCCAAGTTTAGCATTACCATAAGCCCTACAAGCACCGAAAAGGAAGCCCCTCATACTCCAGAGTTTGGCTCCATTGGCATACGTCTAATCAGCTCGTAAGCATCATTTAGAAGCCCAGAGCGTCCCAGAAGACCAACCATGCATGAATAGTGATCCAACCTAGGCTCAATTCCATAAACTTGAGGCATAATGTTGAAGTCATTCTTCCCCACCTCGACAAGCCCCGAGTGGCTACAATCACTTTGCAAATGTGTGAAGGTGACGTGATCAGGCTCCCCACCTTCTTTAAGCATGCTTTCAAAGAGCTCCATTGCTTCTCTCCCATAACCATGCACAGCATAGGCTGCAAGCATCGCAGTCCAAGCTCCTTTGTCCGGATTATTTACCTCCCCGAAAATCTTAAGCGAGTAAGTTAGTCTCCCCAACTTTGCATACAAATCCAGCAGTCCGGTTGCAATTGTGACATTTTCATTCAGACCACTTTTCACAATCATACCATGAATACACTCTGCCAGTTTCCGCATACAATCTGCCAAAAACACAAAGCTTGCTTCTCCTTTCACACATTTGCTTCTTCTTCTTTAGCTTGCGCTGATTCTCACTACTTTGTGTTTGGTGCGTCTCCAGTTTGGTTCCTAGTATATCGTTTTGACTTGTACTTTTGAGTTGTATGACTTGGTTGTGTTAGAAACATTGACATAAAAGAAAAAAGAAAAAGGAAGAAAAGACTATGGTTGTTTGAATTATATTACTTTTACGACAGGAAAACACTGTAATGATTAGTTTATGGTCAATATGATATTTGTATTATAGGCACAAAATAGAGAGATGTTTAAATTTGTCCATATGACATTTGTATTATTGGCACGAGATGTTATGCTGACAGTATACTCATGCTTTAGTATGAATATATTTGGATTGAATGGCTTTGGTTCTAAGTGTCATTCAATTATTAAACTGGTTCGGTTATATGATATCAACTCATACTCATACTTTAGTATGAATATATCACCTACGTCAATTGTTAAAGTTTAGTCAAAATGCATCATATGTAATGTTTTGAGTTTTTTTAAGAGTATTTTCATCACTTCAAGATATTTACAAGACTTGGGTAAAAATTATTTTGACTAAAGCTCCTGGACATTTACCTTCAATTTCCTCGAAGACAATTTATAGTTAACGAAATTATTTTATCTCATTTGTCTAGGCATCTTAAAATTATGAATATACACATGAAATAGAGTTAATACACACAACACATAATGCAAATGCGTTTTGGTACTTACTTCTTTCTAACGGCATTTCCTCAGGAGAAGAAAAAAAAACAATCTGGTGATATTATTTGTGCCATTTTCCTTAATTTTAATCAAATGATTAAGATTTCTTCAAAAATAAAAATTTTCAAACCATGGAAAATAGAAAGCATAATTTACCTAAATCAAAATATATATGGAAAATAGAAAAGCATAATTTACCGAAAACAAAATATATGGAAAAAAACGTAGACTATCAAACATAGCAAAGCTGCCTGCAGACGGATTTAGCAATTGCACCTCCTCTCCTTCGTTGCCTAAACAAACCCAATAGACAAAAAGTAACACAAGTTCAAGGACCAGGCTCTCCCTCCCCAGATTATTCAGACTGCAAAACCCTAATTTCCGATTCCCATTTGCTAATCTGTATAATTAGGGTTTGCAAGCCCCGCATTGCCCAAATTTCTTCCCAGAAACTCAAGGTTAAAGCTTTTCTTCCGTATCTCTGAGCATCTGGTCATGCTTATTTATTATTTGATTACAAAAGTTTAATTGGATTGGGAAAGGTGTAAATTGCTTATCTTTTTGCTTCAATTTGGTTGTATAATGTGTTCGCAATTTTGGCTGATTGATTCACATTTTTGCCTTGGTTTGGTTTTGTTTGGCTCAAAATCTTTTAAGTTCAGCTGGAAATTGGATTCATTTGTGTGGGATTTTTTAATTACTTTGTTTAACAATTAAATAATCAGGGAGGAAAGACACAACAACAACAACAACAACAACAAAGCCTTTTCCCATTAAGTGGGATCGGCTATATGAATCCTAGAACGTCATTGCGCTCGGTTTTGTGTCATGTCCTCCGTTAGATCCAAGTACTCTAAGTCTTTTCTTAGGGGCTCTTCCAAAGTTTTCCTAGATCTTACTCTACCCCTTCGGCCCTGAACCTCTGTTCCATAGTCACATCTTCAAACCGGAGCGTCAGTAGGCATTCTTTGCACATGTCCAAACCATCGTAACCGATTTTCTCTCATCTTTCCTTCAATTTCGGCTACTCCTACTTTACCTCGGATATCCTCATTCCTAATCTTATCATTTCTCGTGTGCCCACTGATAGGATTTTTACTACTCATGTGAACGGGCTTAAATCTCCTATTTTACTTGCAAGAATCACAAGGTTATTGTAGTATAAACGGATTTCGCAAGGTCGTCTCCACATGGATTATTAAATAATTTGAACTATTCAGATTCCATTTAATTATTGTAAAGTAGAAATTGAAGTGATTGATTTTATAACCTAATTAAAATAAAAACGAAATTAATGAATTAAAATAAACAATCTGCAATATTAGAGCTAGAGAGAAAGAAAACAGTTTTTGGAGAATAAAATTAAGAAAGCACTAGGGTTCCACCATCACCTAGCAATCCTATGAATTTTTACCAATTACTTATGATCTACACATGCCACTTTGAATGTTAGATTTTCCTAATTCATATTCTACTTGGAACCTCCAACATAGAACGTATATCTAACATGCAACCCGTCCGGACGTTCGGATCAAATCTGAACATGAAAGACTCATTATGCTTTATGAAAATCCTTTGAAAAACCATGCAATCCTTAAGACGTGATATTCATCCTAAGTGAATTACAATTATTAATCACAAGAAGCCAACGTCAATTTCAGGGAACCTTCCGATCAAAATTGCATCAAATTACTTTTCTAAAGATCCTAATGGTGATCAGGCATTAAGACAATTAGATAGTTTTTATCCCGGTGATTAACAATTCAAAGTACGCATGCAATTAATCATAAGCTATTAAATAAAAATCACATATTCATGCTAAGGCTCAAGGCTTCGTCCTAGCAAAAGAAATTAGTTTCGTATATTCATAATTGAAATCATAGAAAATATATTCAAGAAAAGGATTGAAAGCACCTTCAAGTAAAAAGTCTTCAAAACCCTAACAATTCTCTGTCTCCACACTTGCATAAAAGAAAATGTACTAAAATTGTAGACGGCCAAGCAATATCTTTGCTCAGCCACCACACAAACCCTAGCAAACTAAAATTAATAAAAACCCTAAATAAAAATAGTAAAATTCGTCCAAAATCTGAACAGCCACGTTTTTGACCCATAAGCTGCTCCAAAACTAGCCCAATATAGCTGGATTTAATGTTTGAAATATTCTGAACACTTTTCCAGAAGGCCACGAACCCATCCGAGGTCATTTTGGGCTCCAAAAACGCAATTTAAGCCCAAAAACGTCATTTTACAGCACTGCACACTGCTTCTTTGTTTTATCGCCAGAAAATAACCGCTTGGTGGAAAAATCCCAAATTTTGATACGATCAAGCTAAGTGACTCACGAACGTCCTCCAACTGGAATTACTCCAAAATTCGTCCATTTGGTCCTGTTTTGCTCCAGAGGAAGTCGAAAGTCCTATATTGAAAATACAATTCAAAGTATCAAAATTCTTCCAATATATTAACCAAAATATACTAAGATTAGGGTAAAATATATAATATACAATCTACTCATCACCCACTCATCCAACGAAGCATCCTCATCTCCGCTACACCCATTTTGTGTACGTGTTGATGCTTCACTGCCCAACATTCTGTGTCATACAGCATCGCCGGCCTTATTGCCGTCCTATAAAATTTTCCCTTGAGCTTCAGTGGCCTACAACGGTCACACAACACGCCGGATGCACTCTTCCGCTTCATCCATCCAGCTTGTATTCTATGGTTAAGATCTCCATCTAATTCTCCGTTCTTTTGCTAGATAGATCCTAGGTAGCGAAAACGGTCGCTCTTTGGTATTTCCTGATCTCCGATCCTCACCCCTAACTCATTTTGGCCTCCATTTGCACTGAACTTGCACTCCATATATTCTATCTTTGATCGGCTTAGGCGAAGACCTTTAGATTCCAACACTTCTCTCCAAAGGTTAAGCTTCGTATTTACCCCTTCCTGAGTTTCATCTATCAACACTATATCGTTTGCGAAAAGCATACACCAAGGAATATCATCTTGAATATGTCATGTTAACTCATCCATTACCAACGCAAAAAGGTAAGGACTTAAGGATTGTTGATGCACAAAATCAGTGAGGACTTTGGTACAGCAGAAAGTATTAAGTTTGTGATCTTCGCTAGATTGCTCCGGTCATTAGTGTGGATAAGTATGTAAATGGATAGAGACAGGAAAGCAAACACAAGATGTACGTGGTTTACCCAGATTGGCTACGTCCACGGAGTATAGGAGTTCTCATTAATTGTGAAGGGTTTACACAAGTACATAGGTTCAAGCTATCATTTAGTGAGTACAAGTGAATGATTTAGTGCAAATGACATTAGGAAATATTGTGGGAGAATGATCTCGTAATCACGAAACTTCTAAGTACCGAAGTGTGGTATCGTCTTCACCTGGCTTATCTGTCTCATAGGTAGATGTGACATCTTCTCTGGAAGTACTATTCCTCCATCCAGGGGTGGTATCTTTAACTGGTGGAGATGCACAAGGTAATGTATCAATTTCACTTGAAGCTTACTTGTAGTTTCAAGCTTGGTCAAGCACGATACAAACCATGTAGTAGGAGTCCCCCAAGTCGCCGAGCTAGGGGATCTGCTGAAAGAGGTGACAGACAAGGTAAGCAATCAGAGCTCCAAGCAATCAGTCCCAGATCAGAAGTTTGATTTCGAGTTCCGGCTGATTGTTCTCATTCTCCCTATCTTACAGGCAGCATAAAGGATAAAGAGAAGAAAAATGAGAATATATGATATGAGATACTTTTGCTTTTGAAGAAGTAACTTTCCACAAGCTTATTCTTGAACTGGGCTGGAGGGTTTTCTGGTTTCCTCCAGAGTATAAGGCCGACTGAAGAATTTGAGGGTCAAAACAAGTCCATCAACTCTAGAGTACGTTCGACCCTGCTGATATGGGATACTTTTGCTGTTGACAAAGTAGTGGATGTATCGGCACGTGTTCTGTTATGCTTGTTTCCACATGCTTCCTTGTATTATTCTCACTTGCCCTATCTGTTCCTCAGGCGGATGTGGTATCTTCTTTGGAAGCATAAGATGTTGAAGATGAGTACTCGAGAGCAATGCCAGGTAAGTAATCAGGTAAGGGGTTCCAGGTAGTCAGTTCCTGACTGGAAGCTTGATTCCAAGTGCTGACTGATTGCTCTCTTTCTCATTGTCTTGCAGGTAAGAACAAGGCCAAACGAAAAGACAGGGAAAAAGCATGATATGGGATACTCTTGCTTTTAACCCTGATGATATGAGATATTCTTGCTCTGGTGTAGCTTATTTGCAGAGGTATTATCGGGGGGGGGAGAAAGCTGAGTATTTCGAGAGGCTTCGTTGTGAGTGCCCTCTCAGATATGAGGAAGGGTTGAGCATTTTTGCAGGTCTGCTTGTCCGTTGAGGATGGAGGTCGACATATATAAGAGTCTCCCTAACAACAAGTAGTAATGCTATTCCTTTACCCTGCTTAGTCATAGCACGGTAGTGGGAGCTGCCAGCTTCACGTGTTTTAACTCTGTCAGAGCACTTTGGAAAAGTGGTCTGTGGTATCTGGAAAGCTGATGTTACGTGTGAATATTACAGACAAACTTTATCCAAGGAGATCTGACTCTCGAAGTTGAGAAAGCGGTGCCTCTTCGATTTTCGAACAAGCAATTCTGTCGGGGATCTGACTCTCGAGATTCGAAGAACGATGCCTCTTCAATTTTGGAGCAAGCAATCTTGTTGGGAGTGTTTGCTAGTCTACCTTGCCACGGAGCACAGAGGTTGACACACAAGGACTTTTCAATTATCCAGCAGTGGTCCTATTCCTTTACCCTTGTGGGTAATAATATGGTAGCTAGACCTTCAAAATTTATGTGTCTAAACTTTGTTAATGTTGTTTCTTTGCTATTCTTTTACCCTTGGTCATAGCGATGTAATGGGAGCTGCAAGCTTCACGTGTCTAAACTTTGTCAGAGATCTTTGGCAAAGTTATCTGTGGTACCCATGAGCTGATGTTGCGTGTGGAAAGTGGATGATTGAACATTATGATTCACATGTTTTCTACTTCACCAGAAATATTCGACAGAATGCCCGTAATTTCCGCAAAGCTGAGTGTGCATGTGACAGGTGCTGACAAGGCTGAAAAAGTAGGTGCCTCTTCGATTTCTGAGATCGGCCCTCGTGGTCTCTGAGCAGCCCAGCTTTTGAGAAAGCAAGCGCCTTTTCGATTTCTGAGATCGGCCTTCGTAGTCGTTGAGCAGCCCAGCTTTTGAGAAAGCAAACGCCTCTTCGATTTCTAAGATCGGCCCTCGTGGTCTCTAAGTAGCCCAACTTTTGAGAAAGCAAACACCTTTTCGATTTCTGAGCAGACGCCTCTTCGATTTCTGAAGCTCCATCGAGTGCAGATTTTTATAGAGGCTGGCATTAAGTTCCAAAGCACACTTGAATCTCCACCAGTAGAAGCTTCCTTCTTGCATTTCTAAGATCTTGATTTGTCCGACCTTTTCTCTCTTCAACACCTTTGAAAATGTCTCGCTTCTCCGACCGTCATTTCGACTTGAACCTTGTTGAAGAGGCTGTCACGCCTTCTCCAGACAACATATGGCGCCCATCCTTCTTATCCCCTACTGGTCTTCTTACCGTTAGAGATTCCGTGATGAAGAATGATATGACCGCTGCGGTGGTGACCAGGAACCTTCTCACTCCCAAAGATAACAAACTACTTTCCAAACGGTCTGATGAGTTGGCTGTTAAGGATTATCTGGCTCTCATTGTTCAGTGTGCAGATTCTGTGTCTAATATAGTCCAACGCCTATTTGCTCGAACCCGTCAAGTTGAAACATTTTCGGCTGAAGTGATGAGTCTCAAACATGAGATCAGAGGGCTCAAGCATGAGAATAAACAGTTACACCGGCTCGCACATGACTATGCTACAAACATGAAGAGGAAGCTTGACCAGATGAAGGAATCTGATGGTCAGATTTTACTTGATCATCAGAGGTTTGTGGGTTTGTTCCAAAGACATTTATTGCCTTCGTCTTCTGGGGTTGTACCGCGTAATGAAGCTCCAAATGATCAACCTCCGATGCCTCATCCTTCTAGGGTTCTGTCCAGTATTGAGGCTCCGAATGATCCCCCTCCGGTGCCTTCTCTTTCTGGGGCTCTACCGACTGCTGAGACTTCTCCTAAGCAACCTTTGTGAAGACTCCCTTTTGTTTGTTTATTTTGACTCATGTATATGTACATATTTGTAACTTATCGGAGATATCAATAAATAAGCTTTGTTTCATTTCAACGTATTGTGTTAAATACACCAAAGCCTTCTTCGCTAAGTTCTTTGAATTTTTCTTTTGTTGAAGCTTGTATGTTGAAGCTTTGTGAGTGGAGCATGTAGGTTGAGGTAGTGTTCCCTTAATTTCCTGAGTGAGGAAAACTTCTCGGTTGGAGACTTGAAAAATCCAAGTCACTGAGTGGGGTCGGCTATATGAATCTTAGAACGCCATTGTGCTCGGTCCTGTGTCATGTCCTATGTTAGATCCAAGTACTCTAAGTCTTTTCTTAGAGTCACTTCCAAAGTTTTCCTAGGTCTTCCTGTACCCCTTCGGCCCTGAACCTCTGTCCCGTGGTCGCATTTTCTAACCGGAGCGTCAGTAGGCCTTCTTTGCACATGTCCAAACCACCGTAACCGATTTTCTCTCAGCTTTCCTACAATTTCGGCTACTCCTACTTTACCTCGGATATCCTCATTCCTAATCTTATCCTTTCTCGTGTGCCCACACATCCAACGAAGCATCCTCATCTCCGCTACACCCATTTTGTGTACATGTTAATGTTTCACCGCCCAACATTCTGTGCCATACAGCATCGCTGGCCTTATTGTAGTCCTATAAAATTTTCCCTTGAGTTTCAGTGGCATACGGCGGTCACACAGCAAGCCGGATGCACTCTTACACTTCATCCATCCAGCTTGTATTCTATGGTTGAGATCTCCATCTAATTCTCTGTTCTTTTGCAAGATAGATCCTAGGTAGCGAAAACGGTCGCTCTTTGGTATTTCCTGATCTCCGATCCTCACCCCTAACTCATTTTGGCCTCCATTAGCACTGAACTTGCACTCCATATATTCTGTCTTTGATCGGCTTAGGTGAAGACCTTTAGATTCCAACACTTCTCTCCAAAGGTTAAGTTTCGCATTTACCCATTCCTGAGTTTCATCTATCAACACTATATCGTCTGCAAAAAGCATACACCAAGGAATATCCTCTTGAATATGTCATGTTAACTCATCCATTACCAACGCAAAAAGGTAAGGACTTAAGAATGAGCCTTGATGTAATCCTATAGTTATGGGGAAGCTTTCGGTTTGTCCTTCATGAGTTCTTACGGCAGTTTTTGCTCCTTCATACATATTCTTTATAGCTTGGATATATGCTACTCGTACTCCTTTCTTCTCTAAAATCCTCCAAAGAATGTCTCTTGGGACCCTATCATACGCTTTTTTCCAAATCTATAAAGACCATGTGTAAATCCTTTTTCCCATCTTTATATCTTTCCATTAATCTTCGTAACATATAGATTGCCTCCATGGTTGAGCGCCCTGGCATGAACCCGAATTGGTTGTCCGAAACCCGTGTCTTTTGCCTCAATCTATGCTCAATGACTCTTTCCCAGAGCTTCATTGTATGACTCATTAGCTTAATACCCCTATAGTTCATGCAATTTTGTACGTCGCCCTTATTCTTTTAGATAGGCACCAAAGTGCTCTTTCGCCACTCATTTGGCATCTTCTTCGTTTTCAAAATCCTATTGAAAAGGTCAATGAGCCATGTTATACCTGTCTCTCCCAAGACTTTCCACACTTCGATCGGTATATAGTCTGGGCCCACTGCTTTTCTATGCTTTATCTTCTTCAAAGCTACAACCACTTCTTCCTTCCTGATTCGACGATAAAATGAGTAGTTTCTACACTCTTCTGAGTTACTCAACTCCCCTAAAGAATTACTCATTTCATGTCCTTCATTGAAAAGATTATGAAAATAACCTCTCCATCTGTCTTTGACCGCGTTCTCTGTAGCAAGAACATTTCCATCCTCATCCTTGATGCACCTCACTTGGTTTAGGTCCCTTGTCTTCTTTTCCCTTGCTCTAGCTAGTTTATAGATATCAAACTCTCCTTCTTTGGTATCTAGTCGCTTATACATATCGTCATAAGCCGCTAACTTAGCTTCTCTCATAGCTTTCTTCGCCTCTTGCTTCGCTCTTCTATACCTTTCACCATTTTCATCGGTCCTATCCTTGTATAAGGCTTTACAACATTCCTTCTTAGCCTTCACCTTTGTTTGTACCTCCTCATTCCACCACCAAGATTCCTTTTGGTGTGGAGCAAAGCCCTTGGACTCTCCTAATACATCTTTTGCTACTTTTCGGATACAACTAGCCATGGAATCCCACCTTTGGCTAGCTTCCCCCTCTCTATCCCACACACACTGGGTGATTACTTTCTCTTTGAAAATGGCTTGTTTTTCTCCTTTTAGATTCCACCATCTAGTCCTTGGGCACTTCCAAGTCTTGTTCTTTTTTCTCACTCTTTTGATATGTACATCCATCACCAACAAGCGATGTTGATTAGCCAAGCTCTCTCCTGGTATAACTTTGCAATCCTTACAAGTTATACGATCCCCTTTCCTCATTAGAAGAAAATCTATTTGTGTTTTTGACGACCCACTCTTGTAGGTGATCACATGTTCTTCTCTCTTCTTAAAGAAGGTGTTAGCTAAGAAGAGATCATATGCCATTGCAAAATCCAAGATAGCTTCCCCATCCTCGTTTCTCTCCCCAAAACCATGGCCACCATGAAAACCTCCATAGTTGCCTGTCTTCCTGCCCACGTGTCCATTTAAATCTCCTCCTATAAATAACTTCTCCATCTGAGCAATTCCTTGCACCAAGTCTCAAAGGTATTCCCAAAATTTCTTCTTCGAACTCGTATCCAACCCTACTTGGGGTGTGTATGCACTAATCACATTGATGAGTTCTTGTCCTATTACAATCTTGATTGCCATGATTCTATCTCCTACCCTCTTGACATCTACAACATCTTGTGTCAATGTCTTGTCCACGATGATGCCAACACCGTTTCTCGTTCTATTTGTGCCCGAATACCAAAGTTTAAACTCTGAGTTTTCTAGATCCTTTGCCTTAAGACCAACCCACTTAGTTTCTTGTAGGCACATAATATTTATCCTTCTCCTCACCATAACTTCCACTACTTTCATAGATTTTCCCGTTAAGGTTCCTATATTCCACGTTCCTAAACGCATTCTACTCTCTTGAACTCTACCCTTCTGTCCTAGTTTCTTCACCCTCCCCCGTCTAATAGGATCAAAGTACTTCTTTTGTGTGTCCTGTGTAAAGTTGATAGGAGCATATGCTCCCAAACAACTTTGAGTGGAGTCGTTCGAAAAGAAGTTTCTATGGCCCACTTGCTCATTTACAAGAAAAAAAAATTGTTGAGCTATTAGACGATTGCTCTAGATTTTTCTTTCTGTTGTAAATAAGAACAGGGTGAGGAGGTAAGGAGGGTAGGTACATTAGCATACCAGGGAAGAGGGTGCAGGGAAATATAACTTCTTTGGAGAAATATATGTTGATCGGTGGTGGTGAAAATGTTATATGTGGCAATAGCATCTGGCTATCGCCGTTCTCAAATTTCGAAGGGTATAAAGAATAGTTGTGTGATTATCAGAAAGAGACTGTTGTTTCAACATAGTTACAGGAGTACAAAATACCTTCACTTTGATTCTTGGGGCATTTATCTTGGTTATTGTCTATAGTATAAACTATAAAGTATTTGTAGAATTTGCAATTGCCAGGATAATATGGCCATATTTATTGGTTGTGTATCTACAACTTATTATGTGATAGACTTACTTTGAAGGAAAATCTCGTATGGACAACACTGGTGAAAAGAAGGAGATTGAATGGATAGAGAGAGTGAGATCAGAAGGAGCTGTTCCACTTCTTGATCCGGACAATTGCCGAAATGGTTGGGCTTCTCCACCTGGATACAAGTTCTTGGTTAGAGGTCCAGACTACTTGTCAACCAGGGTTAAGGTTTCTACTGGTGAATATCTTCTAAAGTCTCTTGGTTTTGATTGGATTAGAAGTTCGACAAAGATTGGGGAGGTCTTAAAACATCCAAGTAGTCGTGTCAAGAAGGCTATTGGGGAATAGTTTCCAAAAGGTGATAAGCCTTTCGTTTGGGCTTTCAATCTTTAAGTTCCGAGTAAGGATAATTATAGTGCTGTGGCGTATTTTACTACCAGAGAGCCTATTCCGGAGGGGTCTTTGATGGACCAGTTCTTGAAAGGTGATGATGGGATTAGGAATTCGAGGCTTAAATTGATTGCCAACATTGTCAAGGGCCCTTGGATTGTGAGGAAAGCAGTTGGGGAGCAGGCCATATGCATAATTGGGCATGCCCTTTCTTGTAATTATTGTGCATCAGATAGTTTCTTAGAAGTAGACATGGATATTGGGTCTTCCATGGTTGCAAGTGCAATAGTTCATCTTGCATCTGGTTATATCACAACCTGACCGTTGACCTTGCATTTCTCATCGAGAGCCAAACTGAATCAGAGCTTCCAGAACAACTTTTAGGTGCTGTAAGATTCTCTGAACTAGACCCTGCGGTGGCAAGGCCAACTGAACCATAACTTGGTAGGAGTGCTGGCAGTTTGCAGTCTAATCTTCCTACACGATTATGGAAGTCAATTGGGCAGGGATTTTCCCACATGCTTCATCCAGGTGACCATGAAAATGGCTCTAGCTTGGGCTCACCACGTGTTAATGGGATTGGAGAAAATGAAAGCAGTTCCATAGAGATTAAGAAATGGTAAGTTCTTCTGACCAGTGGTCACCTTGATATTTTTTTTTTTCGTTTTACATGATGTGGCGTTTCTGCTGTGGAAGAAACGTCATCAAAATGCTTCCTCATCATAATTATCTTTTGTTTTGAAAGAAACTTTCAAACAAATTCAGAGAAATTTGTAATCTTTTTTCCTGCATGCAGCTTAAATTGCTTCTTTTTTTTTTCTTTCTGTCCTCTTGTTTTCCCTGTTTCTTGGTCCTATCATTAGGAAATTTGTTCTGCAGGTTGGAATGTGTAATCATACTGTGGCCTGTCCAGTACATTGTCTTCACCCTTTGTCCCATATGCTCCCTTTATCTTGAACAAATAATAAACTATTTCGTTCTCCAAGTCTGAATCAATGTTGCTAACAATTAGGATCTAATTTCTGGTGGCATTGTGCAAAATAAGAAATTTTATGGCATCATTTATTTGCTCCTTGTCAAATGATACTCTCAACGAATGACAATGTACCCATGAATGCTGCTCAGGTGGACGTAAATGATATTTGAACTCGGATTTAGCTTTTGAATAGACACACATTTTAAATTTGCACAAAAAATATAGACTACGGTCCTCTGGATCTTGCGGGATATCTTGCACAGAGGCGAATTGGGCCTGTCTGCTTTATATATGTCAAGTAGTTGATGACGGGGTGTGAAGAAACCTTTCTTTTTCCCTAAATAATCTGCCATTAGCTAATGCTTATTGGGGTCAATTAAAAAAGGGGAATTGGGTTACATAGCCCATTTACAAACTCACTCACCAATATCCAGAGCTTTTAAGGGGGTTGTCGTAATATGGACACATACGCTATATATCATTATACAAGTTAAACGGTTCTTGAAAAAAAAAATTTCTCTACTTGTATAACAGCATATAACATACCTTCCCTTGTTTTGTGCACACTGAAAAATCACCTTTGTAAGGGAAGAGATCCTCATTTTTTTCAAAACATGGAGATTAGTTGTGGGACTTATACCACATCGAACTTCAACAATTCGAACTGTCTATTTTTCAAGTTATATCTCAAAGATTCTTGCAACATATTAGTCAAATTGTAAATATTTGAGACATAAATGAGTTCAAATAAATACATGAACACTGTGTTCTGAAACATTAAAATTTTATTATGACAATTAAATTGAATTGAATTGAATTTTTGTAAGAATAATATATGAATTGAGTGTTATAAAATAAATAAACGAGAAATAGAGAATGTCATTTCTTTACACAACTTGCAGACAGCAAATCAAAAAATAAGTCCCCAAAAAATATAAAACCCAAAACAAAACAAAAAAAACCAATAAAAACTAAAAGCCCAAAAACCCAAACCCAACACGGAAGTGTCGACAACAGGCGCAGTCATCTTCTTCTTTGTTTGTTTGGTCAAAACTCTCTTCCTGTTTAGCCTGTTCTTCTTATTCTCTGCAATCTCTGAAACTTCTGAAACGATTGGTGAAGGTAAAGCTTCTACGTCTTCCCATCATTTTTAAGCAAATATGAGATGGGGTTTTACTTTTACTTTCTTTTCTCACAGATTCATCTTCTGGGCATCCCCATAGAACCCTTTTTTTTTTTTTTTTTTTAATTTTTTTATATTATTAAAAAGCACAATGCTTGTTTGCTGCCATCTCCTTTCAATTTATTTTTAAGTTTGTTTGTTGGTGGGTTTTTCTATTCGTGTTGTTTGAAACCAAAATACCAGTTAAAGTTCAATTCCTTTTGTACTTCTTTCATCTGCCAAAACCAGAGCTTTCCCTTTCTCACATTGGTAGTTCATACTTGTGGCTTGTAGGACTAATATTATAGTGTGATTGTCTGAATTATTATTGTGGTTATTTTTTAATTATCGTGATTAATTAATAAGGAATTGACTTGATATTCATGCCTCTGAATGTTTGTAATAGCTTATAGTTTACATCAAAATTTAGTGATTGAGGGATGGGAATGGGATAATCCAATGATATCTAGATTTACCTGTATGTATATAATCTTCAACACGTGCCTTGAGTCATCATTGTCTCTTGGAATCTTACAGTGTTCGGAGGCGGTGTAGTTTAAAACCGGAGTTGAGAGAAACCCATTTTGAGGTTTGAGTTTGCATCCAAATTTTGTTGCATGCAATATCAAGTAAAAGTGATGTTGCTAATTAGTTAATCCTCCACACCTGTGTGGAATAATTTGGAATTTTGTGTTATAGAAGTTGTCTGGCATCGAGTTAATTTGTAGGAGGAGTTCCAACTTTGTTTTGATTGATACGTATACATGACATGCGCAAAGCTGTCCATTCTAGTTTCCTCAACATTGCTAGTTACAATCGGGCATATATTTTTTTTTGTGAGCCAAATCGAATTCCTTGTATTTGGGGAAGTGTTACTCTATAGCGCAACAATTTTTTTCGCAACTGTCAGTGCCAATTGGTTTAATGGGTTTGTTGATGGATCTATTCCCTGTCACTGATTAATTTTCTGAAGTTGAATGTGATGATGGTATTGTTGAGAACGCTGCTGTGATTCTGATGCTTATAAGGTGTCGAAAATACATGACAAAGCTTTAATGACATTGATCATTGCTACTCTGTCTCCTTCTGCATTTTCAAACATTATTGGTGATCATAGTTCTCAGGAAATGTGATGATGGTATTGTTAACGATTTGCTAATGTCACTGGAACTAGTACTAGAAAGACCTGTTCTTGCTGTTGTGGCAATGGCAAGGATTTAGTTATCTAGAATTGTAAATCTGATATATTTCAAAGATATAGGCTCACAAATCCTGGGGGTAAGATTTGTTTATTCCAGATCTCGAAAAACGGCTGTGGATTAGTTGTCTGGCTAACGAGAAGACAATTATGAGAATTGTAGTCAAGCTAGACTTTGTGAGGTCAAATCTATATAATTGTATGACTGATATTGGAATTGTTTAATTGCATTATCCTTGCCAGTCAATTTCATAACATGAGTTGTAGATTTTTCTTTTTTGATAAGCATGAAACAAATTAGTTTTTGTTTTTGCGCTGATTTCCATATCGTTTATCAGTTTTGATTAGTTATTATTGGTGTCTTAAAGTTGCAGCCAACATGCTTCACAACAACTAATTAATGAAGCAGGGTGTTCCGCAATGGATTTCAAACAAGAAGAGAGTAAGACGGTAACCATGGACTCTACAAGTCAGGGGATTGAGGGTTCATCTGTTAAGATAAAGGTGTTGTTCTTTGCCAGGGCTCGTGGCCTAACTGGCTTGAGTGATATGCCACTGGAGGTGTCCTCTGGTAGTACTGCCCTTGATTGTTTAGATAAGCTCATCGCCATGTTTCCAAGCTTGACAGAGATCCGCGGATGCATGGTGCTTGCTCTTAATGAGGCGTACACAGCTGATTCTGCAGTCGTCAAAGACAAGGATGAGTTGGCCATAATACCTCCTATAAGTGGTGGCTGAAGGCATCTCATATAACCGACTGTAAGGATGTCCATATATTCTAAACCTTGAATAGTTATAGAAGGTTGTTCATAGTTATCGTTGATCTCATACGCATGCAAGTACATCCATAAAGCCGAAGTCTTGGATATCTTTTTTGATAGGTGAAACCTCGGGTACCAACAATCGTTATTGTCGACATTTGGTAGCTAATAAAGGAGGAGAACATAAGCACATAACTTTAGCTTCTTGGGAGATGTATGATGTTGTGTTATGTGTACAAACCAGTAGTACCCCCTAAATTATCTGCTCCTTTTTTTTTGAAAGTGCAGATGCATCTGCAAAGGCTGCAGCAGTTGTGCCTAATAATTTGATGACCAAAGTTCATGTTTTAAACCTCGATCGGAATGTTCTACCACTCTGCACTGTCACACGGGCCACGAACAATTAACCACATAAAAAGACATGCGAAAGATTATTAACCACATAAATAGGAACTATTATCTTCCACTTGGTAAGAGTAAATATCCATAAATGAAATAATGTCACCTAAAAAAGAGTTAAAAGACTTCTTAAACCACTATTTGTCATTAGTTTATGGACACTCAATGTCCTATTCTTAACGGAAATACATATTAACTTCAAGAACAAAGTTTCCAACCGTAAATCTTCTATGTTTGGTAATCCGCAAGAGGCTTGTACCTGAACTGTTTAAGAGCATTCTTCCATAGCACTCAGAAGTCTTGAGTTCAATTCCTCCCTTTCCCATCATCGTTTGTGTCAAAAAGGGGATTCCTAGCAACCCGACTTCAACATGACAGAGAGAAATAGCAATTCTGGTAAAGAAATTGTGTTGAAAGTATTAATGCATTGTGAAGGATGCCAAAGTAAGGTTTCCAAGTGTTTGAGAGGTTTTGAAGGTAAAAATTCTTATACAAATATCTCTGTTCTTTTTACTGTGCATCTCAATTATAATATACTGAGCTAACGGAAGACATGAAGCAAAACAGAGCGCAGTGACGTTCTAAGATTCACATAGCCGACCTCACTTAGTAAAATAAAACTTGGTTGTTGTTGTATTTCGATAGTATAGTGTACTTGCATGTATAACTTTTGGAGATTTTCTTTTGATTGATTAGGTGTTGAAGAGGTTGTGGTGGATTACCCAAATCATAAAGTGACCGTAAAGGGGAAGAAAGCCGACCCTCTAAGGGTTTTGGAGAGGGTACAAAACAAGTTTAGTAGAAACGCTGAACTCATATCTCCGATACCAAAACCAAAAAACAAACAGAAAAAGGAGCCTGAAAAGAAAGAAGCGGTATGTTTTTTATTTAAACGATATTCTAATCCATCTGGTCTAAATTACGGGGAGAAGCATTCATTTTTTATACCGATATATATTACCGTTGTCTTGTTTTTGGGACTGGAAATGTAGGCTCCGCCTCAGGTGAAAGTTGTGGTTCTCAAAACGTTAATGCATTGCGAAGACTGTGCAATTGACGTTAAGAAATACTTGGAGAAAATAAAAGGTAAATCCCTATTGGAAAGGATGCGCAACTGCTGATTCATGTTTTGTATCATCAAAATCGGAAATCGTTTATTCATTGAACCTAAATGGTTCATTTTTCTATTGTTCTTAATTCTGAACAAGAAATATCATTTCTCTTGTTGCCTATAGAAAACAAGATTTTAGTAATGAACGAGAATAAAACACAGGGATGACGGACGAGTTTAGGGATCATTGGTGAAATTAACCGGCTTGTTTTTCTTTGGCATATTGTAGGTGTTGGAAGTGTAGAAGCAAATATGGAGAGCTCAAGGGTGAGAGTGAGGGGAATAGTTGAAGCAGCAAAGCTGGTGGAGTACATAAAGAAGGAATTAGGGAAGCATGCTGAGATAGTGAAGCAAGAACAAGGTGAGGAGAAAGGGCAAGGAAAGGACAAGGCAGATAACAAGGGGCAAGGGAAGGACAAGGCCAGTAATAACAAGCAGCGCCCGGAAGGAGGAGGAGAATGCGTATTCCAATATCCACCACAGTATTCAACCCAGCACATTTACCCTTGTCAAACATTTAGTGATGAAAACCCCCTTGCCTGTTCCACAATGTAAAAAGTCAATAGTAAAATTGAAGTTTCAGTTTCGGTTTGTCCATGAATGAAGCGATTTTCGGTAACAACAAGGTTCATAAGATTCATCTGTAGAGCCGGCTTAAGTAAGTGATTAATGCCGTATTAACTTGCATTAAGACTTGAGGGAGGGATTGGTATATTTAGTAGGAATTCTTAATTTCAGAGTTAATACATAACAGCCACAATCGTTTTTGATACAAACCAAGGCACAACTACGTAGTACTTTTAGCACGGTCATCGGCAAAGTACTTTCTTTTTCTATATACTTCACAACAAGAATCATTTTATCTCAAACCCATTACAGGCCATGGATTTACTCCGGCTGCTGGCAGCGAAGGTCGCACTGTAGGCACCCGCCTCACCACTGAAAATGCTTCATTGAGACGTGCAGCACGACTCGTGAACTGAGACACCTTCTGCAAAAATCGTTCAGTTATATATCCTAGGTTGGCCACTTCAACATATATCTCAAAACAGAAGAGCAAAAGATCACATTTGTAAAACCAAGTGCGTAACTCATATAACAAAATGAAATCCCACCACAAAACAATCATTTTTTTCTTACAGCAACATGAATAAGGTTCTACCATTTTCCCACCCCTAGCCTAAAACCGCTTGAGCTAGAGCTCACGGCCGAAGACAAGGATCTGAAGAATAAGTAAATCCAACAAAACTTGTTCTTTTTAACCATTTCCTAAGATGCACGATGAGGTTGATTATCACTGGCTTCACTTGAGGGTTTCTGCAACTTTTAATCCCAAGTAAAAATTGCCAAAACAGGAAAATCACCTATAGCTCACTTGGCAAAGACACTTTAAAGATAATGCAATCATGCAAAATATAAGGATTTCATTTCTTGTTAAACATTCACTAGTATGACTACTGGTCTTGTGATCAGTGATCACTGATCGTGCCGTATTTTTTATTTTTTTTACTTAGTATGGATTATGGCTTCCAGGAACTCCTGGTAAAAGTTTCACAAAAGAGCCCCTTTACCTTTTTGCTAATTTGAAATTATAGAATAAGTTAACAGACTTCATCAAGAGTCTAGTTTGTTTCTAGTTTTATGCGTCCACGCAGAACTTTCTTACTGGCCTACATTAAGCAAGCTTTTACATGTTCTTCTAAAGAGATTACTTCTCTCTTGTGTATAATTTTTTTTTAAAAAAAAAATATTAGATTCACTGATCTCTGAGCCTACATTTCTTTCCAGTTCAATGCAGCCATCAAAATATAGACTTGGTTTAAATAAAATTTCAAACATTTTTACAGGCTTCTTCCCTTCACTTATAGAACCACACCAATCCCTAAAATTCATAAGTGAAGATGCTGCGGCAAACGAAAAAAAATTGCAGATACATGAGCATTAAGATGCGCTGCGAGAAAAAACAAATAGTGGATAGAGGCCGAAGCCAAATGGTGGAATAAAAATCAGTGGGTTGTGGCATCAGCATAGGTCCTTGGATAGTCAACTTGCAGGGTATTAGTTTCTTTTCTTTGGATCTATGTTTTGTTATGGGGAAAGGATAAGAGAATTAAGTTTTGCAGGACAGAGAGATTGGGGAACCACCTTTGTGTTAGTGTTCACAACTTCCAAAAATGTTTGCTATCTAAATGTTTGTTTGTATAACGTTGACTACTTGTTCACCTCTATGTAAACTTTGATATTTAATTTTTATCTTAATCAAGTATCCTTTGTTTCCAAACCAATGAAACGAGAGAGAAAAAGAGTGATACCAGTTAGCAAACATAATATCATAATCTATCATGGAGAATACAATAAAAATAATGGATGAAGGTGATTAAACAGGATTTTAAAATCCTTTGCACCAGAACATGTCGAGAACAAACAAAACAGTCAGAGAAAAGTACTACCAAATGATATCTTTAAGAAAAGTAATCAAGATTCAAAAGTACAAAAGAAAGATGTGAAATGGCAGCATTAAAATTTTGCTTGGCACAAATCGCCAAACGATCAAAGTCCCAATAAATTGGCAAACAAAAGAAAAGACATATCAGTATGAATCCAATTGCACTTGGGTAGGTTCCTGGTTTTTAATAATTTATTACAAGAGGTCCTGCGAATATGAAGAGTTTGATATAGTGGTTTCAAAGAAGTAAACTAATGCCAACATACTGAGAAACGACCTCAAATGTCTGTCGACTCAACTGATCACATGAGTTGCAAAAAGCATCGGATTTCAACTTTTTAACTTTCCAAATAAATTACAAACACTAGTGCATGAACAGACGCAAAAAAATTTATTACGCAAAATGATAGATTAAGCTTTTAATTGACAGCCATAACGTACAGACCACATAGTGATCGCAATGCAGGCATACTTAATATATTGCAATAACATGAAGTGAAAAAAATGATCACTAGATTAGCCAATAATAAAGTGCAATAACTGACCTTATCATCCAGAGTAACCTTGAGCTGCAGGCTCTGGCTCTTCCGCTTCATCTTGCGCAATCTCCGCCCCAAGAACACCAAACCCATTACAGCTGCAGCGACGGACAAGGACCAAACAGGGCTTACCCTGAAAACACAATACTTTAAAACCTCAAATGGGACCTTCCACCACAGGATTGTCCTCTTCACTACCTCTTCACCGGATTTCGCCTCCGATTTCTCTTCTTCAACTGCAGCACTTTGACTCTCAACTGATTGTCCTTCTTCTGGTTCATTGTCCAAGTTATTTCCACTTTCCAAACCACTAAAACCTATCTCGCTATCCTTCGCAACCTTCTCAAATTTCGCCGAAACCAGACTGTCGCCGCCTGAATCAGACCATAACTTACCCAAATCCTTATCAAGGCTTCCGTTTTCCCCAATTTCTTCAAAGCTCACTCGGCCCTGAGCATCCAACCCAAATTTCCCAAAATTCTCGTCCACAGCTTCCATTTCTCCAAACCCCTCAAAACCCACATGGCTTTTCTCATTTTCCACAAAACCCAATTCGTTTTTGCCCTCAAAATCATTACTTTTACGGTCATCGGACCGGTCACTTGCCGAATCGGACCAAAACCCACCCGATTCTTTTCCGCCATAGCGAGTCACCGAATCCGGGTCAATCCAACTGGGGTTGTCGGACTCAACAGAACCCTCTTCGGCGACATCAACCACCGCCTTACCATACCCAAATTTGTCATGGTTATCGAGAGAGAAGTAATCAGGCCTGATCATACCCTCGGCGTGAACATCGATTCCCTCGAAGCTCCTGGGGGTTTGAACCGAGTCGACCGAGTTAACCAGGGCAGGGTCGAAGCTGTGGAGCACCTCCCAGTCCTGCAACTCACCAACTTCTCCTCCTCCTTCCATGGCGGGAATTGATTGGCGGGTATTCGGAATCGGAGAAAATGATAAAAGCTCAATAGAAATAGTAGGCAATGAACAGAGACTAGAGTAGGGCAGCAAACCCTAACCGTGAGCAAAGAAAAATGAGATTTCTTTCCTTTTTGGCGTGTAGGACCGCGCACCTGTGTGTTGGATTCGCAACAAAATTCAAAGACAGACAAAGACCGTTTTTATTGGTAAACCACACACAAACACAGGTACCCTTTTTACTCTCCCAATTCCCCCAAAATCCCTAATTCCCAAACCCAACTCCTCTGTATTTGGATATTTTGAGCAGAGTGATGAGGACTCAGACGGTACCCTTCGTTGAAGCTGGGCCACCTGTGCCCTGTGGTGTTGAAGAATGGGGGGGATAACACAAAGGATTAAAGGAAGAGGTCAAGTTTGTAAATTTCAAATAGTATTTGGAAGCTTTGACTAATAGGATCGTGCCACGTAATGGGGTAGAGTGGGATGGGGAGTGGTGGGAACACTGCCGCCTAAGGAGAGAATACACGACACCAGTACACGGATAATTTTGACATGTCCTTTTCCTGACAGACCGGGGTCGGAGGAAGTGGAGTTGGGGTGGGCAGGGCAGAGGGCAGGGTAGAAATGAATGAGTGCATGCAGATAGAGTTGAGGGGTTTTGGCAAATGACGGGGCTGTTGGGGACTGTCTGAGACAGACCAAGTAGGATGAGATCTTGCTTCGAAGGCGGAGTATGATTCTCTTCCTTCCTCTTTCCATCCTCTCATTTCACATCCTTTTATTTTATCTTTTTTTGATATAAAAAATTAATATAAGATGTTAACGTGACTTAATCATGACCGTTCAAATATGAAAGAAGGAAAGGAGAGGAAAAAAATGAAGGGAGACAATTGATTAGTCAGTCATTTGCAGTGTCGCATTACATAATAAATAAAGGGGTGTGTGGACTTCTCACACACCCATTGATTATTTCTGTCTGTTGATCTCCTTTAATTCATCTGATCTGACGGTCGAAAATTAAAAAGGTTTATGAGAAGTAAAATGAGGTGTGTGGATATCACACCCATAAATAAATAGACTCTTTTATTTTATTTTTTGTGGGGAAGTAGAATAATAAATGCATACGCCGACTTGTTAGAGGTGGTGACTGGATGGGATTTGGGTAGGGAATCAGGGTTTTTTTTGGTTCAAACTTTGAAACTTTTTATTAATTAAAAAAAATTATTACATGAAATAGAAAACATAAAGGTAGTTCAAATACAAGTATAGCTCATAAGAAAATAAAATATAAATGCTAGAAAAGCAAGACCACAATAACAAAATCCTTAGATTTAGAAACGCCCTCATTACCGAAGAGGAAGAATCCACGAACAAGTTGGATGAATAGAAAATTGAGATGAACGAGCCACCCGCACAAAAATTGGTCCCACAATCTTGCCAAACAATACTAAAAGCACTTTAACAACCACCCAACACTAAAGTGCCCCACCTAGAAGAGACACGGAATGGGCCGAATAGCAAAGATTGGCATGGAGGATTGATGATGGAGAAAAGCAATGGGTGAAGAAAGGCGCATAAAAGTCTAGATCTAAGACAAGCTCAAAGAAACTAGAAATTAAGAAGGTTAGTGGGAACAAGGAAGAGAAAAGAAATAGGAAAATTGAGAAGAGGGGACTAGAAATAGGGGAGGGAAGGGAGCGGGGTAGAGAAGTAAGTTGCGGGTGGGTGGGGAGGTAGCGGGCTAGAGAGAAGAAGGAAAAAGAAGAACAACAAGGGGATCGCCTGCCGACCCAACTAGAGGAAGGAGTTGGCGGCGAGAGCAGGGGATTTTTTTTTAAATTTTTTGGGGGCGGTGGGTGTGTTTCGTACAAGAGAGAAAATGGGAAGGGGCTAGGGAATCTCGTATAGCACAACTATAATATTGATATTTAGAGTTAATTATATAATATATGAGTTAGTTCTTTTTCATGTGTTTTTACATTCTTACTATAAAACACTACCTTAACAGTATATTCGTATTTTTAAATTACTGTCGGAAAAAAGAGGATATTAAACCAACAGCTTCATTCATGTGACCTTAACAGTGCATTCGTTTATACAAGTTGCTATCGAAATAAACCAGATATTGATCCCAACTTCACTCACATGTGATGTACTTTTTCTCCACGTTGTTCAAACCAACGTCACTCACATTTCTCCACGTTGTTCAAATAGAAGACCACCGATTTTAAGGTCATCTTCTCTAAACCCAATTTGAAACTGGAGCCTCCTCCCGACAATGTTTAAAAATTGAATTCAATGTTGATGGATTTATTTACAAAATGAGCTTGCGTTTTCTATAAAGAAAGAATATACTATTTATCTTACGCACGCTCAGTCTGCTCGACTTATAGAATTTTTAGTTTATGTTTTCAAATTATAATTGTCAACAAACCTATGGCGTGTGATTGAGGGACGGTAGAGTCCCTTTCTCGCATTTGAAGAGTTTATATATATATATATATATATAATGGATTTATTTACAAAATGAGCTCGTGTTTTCTATAAACTAAGAATATACTATTTATCTTACGCATGCTCAGTCTGCTCGACTTATAGAATTTTTAGTTTACGTTTTCAAATTATAATTGTCAACAAACCTATGGCTTGTGATTGAGGGACGGTAGAGTCCCTTTCTCGCATTTGAAGAGTTTATATATATATATATATATATATATATATATATTGTCAATAGTTAAAAGTAGGATTATGAAGGGAAAAGAGGCCGGTAGCCTTGAAATCGGGTGAAGAGAGCTACAAAGAGTGCTTAATCTTTCATATTAGAAAGTCAGAATGAGAGTTTGGTGTCTCAAGGTTTCATTAAAAAGAATTGGACTATAAAGCCCTCAAACAAAAGTCCACAACTTGTCACGCCTCGATCCCGACATACGTCCGGGATCGACACGTGACATCATCAAAGAACTACATATCTAACATACCCGTCCCTCGGGATATGTATCAAGCACATGCCATACCTCGAATTGCATAGAATTTTTCGTATACTTTTGATCGGATCATATTTATATATATTTTTACTTCAAATTTACTCGTCTTTTCTTAGTTAATTCCTTATATTTTTGAACTATTTACGTTATTTTTGTGTTTATAGGATTTGTTATGCAAAGAAAATAAAAATGGCACAAATGAGTTTTAAATAATAAATTCGTCAAAAAGTAAGATTTGTTTTAGTTTAAGTATTAATTCTTATCCCTTCCACCTTTAGTTTAAAATAAGTAATTGATCCAAGTTTTATATTTTGTTATGCATACACACACATATAAATAGACACACACACGTTGTTCTCTACTTTTGATATAGTAAATATGCATGCAGGTGCTTTTCGAGCTGGAGGTGTGAGGAAGAAAAGGAGCACTTGGGGATCAAAAAAGAGAAAAATAATAAAAAGCTTTGCAGAGTGTGGTAGGTGAAAGGCACAGAAGGAATAAAAAAACTGCACTTGCAGCATTAGTGTGGTGGGTGAGGCATTAGCCTCGGGAGAGAAAAGAAAAAAACAAGACCTTGCAGCCTTGGCAGTGGGGGGAACGAAATAAGCTGCCTTTGGCAGCAGATAACCGAGAGCTTGAGGAGAGAGCTGCCTTGCGGCAGCAGAAAACTAGAGCAGAGAGCTGCCCCGTGGCAGCTGTAGAAAAAACAGCGCGGAGAGAGAGGGACGGAAAGAAGCAGCCAAGCTGCCTTTGGCAGCTCAGAAGAAAATATAATAGACTGACGGGGAGAGCAGCACGGATAGGAGAGAGTCCAGAGGAAAGCTGCCATTTGGCAGCTTGAGCAGGGGGAGCACAGCGCCAGGCACGGCTGACAAGCGGGGACTGAGGGCAGAACGTGCAGCAGAAGAAAAACAAAAGGGTCGTATATTTTCTCAAACTCATGTTTAATTTCTATTTTATTTCTGTTTTAATAATGTGTAATTAAATTTATTTTGGCTAGAGGTTAATTCGAAACCATGAATATATTTGTAATATGAATTGATTACCTTCAGTTGTGATTTATAAGTTGTGAATTCAATTTACTTATCCGTTCGTATAAAAACTGATTTGTGTATGTTGGTTGAGAGTGCACGCTTAATTTTCATGCATGAATTTGACGCTAGAATATAAGGGAGTTTCACCTAATCGTTATGAACTTATATTCACAAGTAGTGAAGGTTGCTAGTCACAATCACGTTAAGTAAATTCTTGGCATAAGTTTCATGCAAATCATAGTAACGAGTGTCTCGTCAATGCTTATGTTTTTCATAGAACTTAATGATTCTTGCTTGTATCTCTATTATGCAACTCATGTAGGGAACTTGTAGGGAATGTTTTGGGTTGTCGTATGCAATCATCCAACCCAATAACTTGTGGAAAAACTGAGGGTTAATTAGTGCAATTCACGGTTAATTTGGGGCATTGAGTATTAATAGCTTATCGAAAAGCAACTGAAAATCAATTCATGTTCAAGTGTGTCATGTGTGAAGAATGGATCTCTAGCTAATCCATCAACCATATATTTAGTTTTACTTTTTATCTCAATCACAACCAAAACCAATACCCCCCATTTATTTTCTTGTATCAAAGTGTGCTTAAGTTTGTTTTGAACTCTTTGAGTCTAGTTTAGTGTTTTAAAGCCTACTTTTGTGTTTTTAAGTTTCTTCTTATATTTTTGAGTCAAGTGAGAGGTTATTAGCAAGCCCTCCTAATCCCCGGCCTAGAACGATACCTTACTTACATCTATACTACAATTGTCAAAAAGAGGGTTTAATTTGTGTGTTAACTTATTTTTCACATCAACTTTATGGCTGCATCTAACCTTCTCGTTAGATTGCCTATGTACCCTCATTTGGGATCAAGCCATTTGTAGTTCGCCATTCATTACACCTCGACGTTTATCACAATACGTTCAAATCGAAAAGCATAGCATTCCTCAATCAATTATTAGAACTTAACAAGCATGAATTACTAGATTCATGGTTACATAACAAATCCACATGACATTCAAGGTTTCCATTCTATCCATCATATAAATCACTATGTTTTCAACGTGATATCTCCATCCATAGCATGTAACTTATCCAATAACCAACAAAGCACAATATTATTCTTAAGCCACATTGATCACTAATTAATCCCTTCATAAATCAAGGATGCATGATCTTAGCATTTAACTACGTTAATCAATCAATGAGATAACATACCATTTCACCAAAGAGAACTCTACATAATTCCCTACTTGGGTTATGATTAATAACATGGTAATTCTAATTTATATTCACAAGGTCTATGGATAATTCCCATTCGCTCGAATCTAGGGTTCTAGACTAACCTTTTGGAATGTGCAGGAGTAAGGATTCCGGACCACTCAACGGAATCCAACCACATCAGGTTCCGGACCACTCAACGGAACCAAAATATCAATCGGTTTCTCGTAATCTATTCAGACCTGTTGCATGTAAAATCAGTGCTTACATCATGGAAATGGTGCACTGGGCAATTCAGAACTTGGATAAGTTGTGAAGCTCAGGTGAGCGACAATAATACAAAGTGTGATAATAGTGATAAAACCAACCATCAATCACAGTTTATAAACTTTGAATATGAATCATTCATAAAAAAATTAATACCAAACCTTCACAAACTCCGAATGAGTCACCCAGACATCCAACCGTTCGTCTGAAACAATCACAACATCTCACAACCATATTCTCATACAACACCATGAAAAGTAGGGTTAGAGCAACATAGTTCGGCCGAAGCCTATACCTTTGAAGCTATCTCAATCCAAACTCAATGAAACCCAAGGTGAATACGATTCCGGAACTTCACTCAACGGAATCGCGGAGTAGAAGAGATTCCGGACCATCTCTCACGAAATCCAAGTGGATACGATTCCGAAACATCACTCAACGGAATCACGGAAGGCCAACAACCATAATGTACAACGGCTCAAAGAAATGAGACAAGCACAAGCTACTAAATTTACGAAAGCTTAACCAAGGGAAATAAGGCACAAATGCTAAATTTAAAACGAATCAATGAAAAGGGAAAAGAAACAATATCGAAGCAACAAATCCCCAATCACAATGGGTTCACAGTCCACCACTAGTCCTCACATTTCATCACATCAAGCCAACCATACAAAGCAAACCATGTGTCTAATATGCACGTCAAATCCCACGTTATAAACTATAACGATGGCACTTTATAGGAAACATAATCATATAACCGTCTCATACCCTCAGGATAATAATTATGAAAATAGAGTAATCACCTATAACACATATTAAAGTCACTCACCCTTTTTATACTAGTAACCATACATATTATTTCTCATCCATGAAATCAACATTTTAACATTCTATTCCTATGCTTGTAACCTTCATTCTCCATCCTTTAATAAACCAACCCAAAGTTAATGGTTTTTCAACTAAAAACACCACCTCTTCACTCATGCCACTACCCCTTTTGACATGTATATGTGGCAATATATATATATATATATATATTAAGAGAAATTGGATAGTTTACTAATAACTTGAATATAACTACTAGTAAACAATCTAAACTCTTAAACCCCAACCAAACACACTCAAATAAGCACAAGATTCACAAGGATGTCATTTCAACTATAATTCCCTTCTAGGTCTATATGCTTGGTAACGAAAGAAGTATTTCATAAATCTAATGTCACACGTTGGAAAATTCGACTTTTTCAAAAAAATCTCAAATTTTACAAGAATGAAGGTCTCAACAAGTAGAGTAAACTTTATACATGTGGCCAAGTCCAATTTGGCCAGGAAGACCCTCAAATTGGCTCACATACGTCGAAACCCTAAGGTGGGTGTTCTTCAATTCGGCTTCCTTGGTGTTCCAACACTCCGACCACCAGTTGGGTCTTGTTCCTGGGTCCAAGTGAAGTTGATTAAGTGTGGTGGTAAGTGGTGCAAGTCGCCGGAACGACGGAATCACCGTCGAACTCACCCGTGAACCCGGTGAAGTTCTTCATGAAATTGGGCCTAAAAACTCTCAAATATAGGTGGAGATGGTAGAGGGAAGGTTGAGGAAGAGGTTGTAGGCGATGGATGGTGATGAATCGACGGAAAGAATGGCGGAGACTGCCGGAAATGGAGTTGGGTTGGTGCACGGGTGCGAAGGAAGGTTGGGCTTCCTTTTTTCCTTTTTCTCTCGCCACTCCCGTGGCTTTCTTTTCTCCTTTTTTTTTGTTTTTTTTTTCAGCCACTCTCGTGGTTTTTTTTTCTCTTTTCAATTTTTTTTTTTAGCAACAACTTCAAACGTCTGTAACTATACCGTTATAATCCATACTCGCAAACGACTTTCACTTATGCGTTCGTGATCTCGATATCTATTCAACAATATAAATTGTGACCTCAAAAGGTCTACGAATTTTAGATAATTACTTTCTAAACTTCAAACTTCGTAACTAATTTAATTAAAATCTAAATCCAAATAAATTAATATAATTTCTCAAAAATAACATAAAATCTCAATAATACAATTACGTAGATTATAACAGTGAAATCCAGGAACGAGATTTCACACAACTAGCTGAAAATAATACAAACAAAATAGCAGGGATAATTTTGTCATAAAAACAAAACAAAAAAAAAATTAACACAATATTAGAAACAGTTTTCTTCCTACTACCTTGCGAGAAGAACACGTGTGTGGAGCTTCTTATGTATGTATCCTTTTTGAGCTGTAAAGCTACATGATTAATCAATTTTAGGTGTGTTGATATGCAGGTTTCTGCTTATTTCTGTTTCTTATTGATAATTGGGTTTACTTTTGAAATATTGTGTATGTTTACATTGAAATACTGTATGCAGATTGGCACGAAGCAGTGGTGATACTATGATTACCTCCTTTAATTTGTCTTCCTAGAACAACAGGGACAACTGATGATTGCTACAAGCAGATCATGTCATTGTCCATGAAGGTAGTTGGTTGGCCTTCATGTAATCTTCATTGTATGTATCACATAAGTCTTTGCATTACTAATATCAATTCCCTGTCTACATTCTCCTCATTTCTTTTTCGTTAAATAGCCTTTGGTGCAGTGAATTAGTGGAGCATTCAAACAGAATTACTACATTACTAAGGTATTTCCTTCATTTCATTACTAAGGTATTTATATTTGCCATTCTTAATTTTGTTAGATGGTACACAATCGCACAACATGTTTAATATTTACTTTGAATGTCGTCAAAGGCATCACCTTTTTATGCCTACTGTCTTAATTTTGGTTATGGCGGTATATGTTTGGCTCCCTCCTATTAGTTTGTGTTTTTTGAGCTGTAAAGCTACATGATTAATCAATTTTAGGTGTGTTTATAAGCAGGTTTCTGCTTATTTCTAATTTCTTATTGATAATTGGGTTTACTTTTGAAATATTGTGTATGTTTACATTGAAATACTGTGTATGCAGATTGGCACGAAGCAGTGTCGATACTATGATTTTGGTCCGAAAGCAGTACCTCCTCCTATGATTTTGGATTAATTATTTTTACTTGATTAACTGTTGCAATGCTTGGTTTTTGATATGGGAAGGTGTTGCGTGGAAGGAGGAAGAGCATAAGTTGTTCTTGGTGGATTAACTTTGTTTGTACCATACTTGACCAATCCTGAAACTACTGAGCACCGGTCAACGTTATACCGTCAAGGACCCAGAAGAGTTTCCCTCCAACCAGGAGGCCAATCACAGCGCGACACGTGTCGACATCAGAAGCCAATCATAGCACGACACGTGTCAACATCAGAAGCTAATCACAACACGACACGTGTCAATGTCAGAATGAAACTAGAAACTCTCTTCTATAAATAGAGATCATTCCCTCACAATATTTCCTAATGTCATTTGTACTAAATCATTCACTAGTACTCACTAAAGGAGAGCTTGAACCAATGTACTTGTGTAAACCCTTCACAATTAATGAGAACTCCTCTACTCCGTGGACGTAGCCAATCTGGGTGAACCACGTACATCTTGTGTTTGGTTCCCTGTCTCTATCCATTTACATACTTATCCATACTAGTGACCGGAGCAATCTAGCGAAGGTCACAAACTTAACACTTTCTGTTGTACCAAAGTCCTCACTGATTTTGTGCATTAACATTTGGCGCCGTCTGTGGGAACAACACTTATTCCCACTCTCTTCAGCTTTGCCAAGCTGGTTTCCACCATTCATACACTTTCTTTTGACCAGGCTGTTGGAAATGTGCCCTAAAACCAATCATGTGATGATACTTTACGGACATTTCACATGTTAAACTAATCTAGTTTAATATAAAGGGCAAAGATTATTGTTTGAGCCGTCTCATATAAATGTTATATGCTTAAACGATAAAGTCCAAGGAATATGTGATTGGGAGAATGCAATCTAATGAAGTTAGATTCATGAGACCATTCTTTCGTTGACACATCCTAAATGTTCCTGATCATAGGATTGCCAATTGGGCATTGACAGTCCGTCAAGATCGGTACGTGCTATGTCTTCTCTCAGGGAGAGTGACTAGTCTCGAGTCATTGGTCTGTGTGACATCAAGACAAGTACGTAGGTGCTCAGTAGAGAATGAGTTCACTGAACGCGATCAACGAAGAGTTCTCATACTCATGTCACATGAGAACTCATGGTTGGGATAATGCAAAGTAGTCCTTTGACCTGAGGCATCACAGTTGTCTTGTGGTTAAGTCCTTGATCTTTGATTATGTCAAACGTCATTCCATTGGAGTGTCCACGGCATCGTTGGGGTTAAGCCACTTAGCCATGGAGGCAAGTGAATGCGCAACAAGGGATCTCTAACCTTCAAACCGTTGGGGGAGAATACTCTATGATATGATTTAGAATCTCTGGCCAGAGTATGAATGAGATTTAGGAATGCGTTCCAAATCACATTCAAGGTAATCATATAAGCACACGAATCACATTGGATAGTAGACATGAATAAATAAACTATCAAACCAAACAATGTGGTCAAGAGTATTGTATTAGAGAAAGACCGTATTGCATTTGTAATCCCAAACTGAATAGGTTTTCTCTACCTCTTCTGATTAGCTTGGGTAACCATGATATGCTGCAAGGTGTCACTCATGGTTTGTGGAAGCCCTAAACGTGTGTAATCACTAAAGGGAGAATTGAAAGTAAGTTTCAATTCACAATCGATATAAAATGGTTTTAATCGCCCACTGCCTCGCTAAAAGGAACCTAATGGATCGCACACCGTGTAAGGTGGAGATTGAAGAAACAATGGAGATGAGTAAGAATGATTAAATGGTTTAATCACTTATTTATGGCAAGGATTAATTAATATGTTAATTAATCAAACGAATAAGTTCGTTAAAGACCTCGGGATAGTTTTGGACATTAAGGCCCAATGGGCTTCGAACGTCAAGCCCATTGACTTAAGTTGTATGACAACTTAATGAATAATGATTCACAAAGGCCTAATTAGCCCAAAAATACCCTAGGGCCGGCCATGATGCTAAGGGTAGTGAACTTGGACTTATTTACAAGTTTGCCACTCAAATGAATAAAGGTATAAATATGACTTTATAGCCTAAAATTCATTAGGGTTTGTTTTGGAGAAAATTGGAGAGAACATGTCTCTCCATTTCTCTCTAAAGAGGCCGGCCACCTTGGGGGTGCATCTTGCAATCCCACTACTCCAAGGTCACTCATTTCTTCTCCAATCTCTCCTTGGTGAAGAGACTTAGAGGTTCCCTATTTTGGGAACTTGGAGAAACCTATTCATCCATCCAAATCCATAGATTTATTATGCAAGTAATGAAAGCCCTCTCTTTGGGTGATTAGCCTTTGCTTATGCAAAGAGGAATCTACAAAGGTACAATTTCAACTCACTTTGTTTTGAGTTGAGTTTTGGTTCACCAATCTACTAGGCTTTGAATTTCTTGGTTAATGTTTTGTTTTTAAGTGCATGCTAGCATGATTCCGCCTTTAATTGTTAATTGCATGCTTATTGATGTTGCTTAAATGAACTTGTTTTCACAAAATATTCCTTCAAGTGGTATCAGAGCCTAGGTCTTGTAGTTGGTGAATCCTTTTGGGTTTTGTAGTTCATAGTTTGTGATTTAAAAGTTGTAATTGTTACAAGCTTTATTCTTGCTTCTTTGAATGTAAATTTTGTTAGAAAATTTGCCATCTCAAATGTTGTAGATGTAGTTCATATGAGCATGAATATTGGAGCTAAAATTTGGTGCCATGACTTTGGGGATTTTCGGCCAAATCCAAAGGGTGGATTTTTGGGTTCTTGTTTGACTTGTTAAAAGTGTTTTAAGGTAACTTTTGGAACCCCTATGTACCCTAGTTTGGTTAGATGTTATTTCCCTAAAGTTTGAATGGTTTTGGAATGTTTTTGGGTGAAAAATGTTCATGGAAAATTTTGAGTTTTTTCATGAGTGTTCTTCATTGTTCTTGACATTTTTGCCAAGAACAAAAAGGTTTGTGTTTTGATTCAAAGTTTTGGTTAATTTCATAAAGTCTTTGTTTTGTGTTGGTTGATGTGAATTTTCTATCACCAAAACATTTTTTTTTTGAAAGGTGATAGAAATTGTGATGGGTGTGTAAGACTTACACACCTTCTTACACACCTTACACACCACATGCATGGTTTTATGATTCACAACAACCAAATTCCACTTGCAAGGCTTTATGAAATTGTTGAAAAAATTTCCAAATTTTTGTGGACTTATCTCCACTCCCTTTCCCTCTCTAAAAACTGGCCCTCCCTCAATGGGAGTACTTTTGGGTCTTTTATGCAATTACATAAAGTTTTGATACTTTTGTGTATTTGCACTTTGGCCCAAAGGTTTACGTTTTTACGTTTAGGTCCAAAAACGCTAAAGGACAAATTGTTTTGCTCCTTTAATGAAGTTTTTGCATTGATTAAATTTTGGGTTCTAGTGTAATTACATGAAGTAGTGGACTTTTGTGTCTTTACAAAGTGACCCCAAAAGTTTTGCAATATAGCCCAAAAGTTGAGGTTAATTGCTTTATGGCCCAAAAGTTGAGGTTATTGCATGATGGCCCAAATTAGGTAGAGAACAAAATTGTTTTGTCTCTTTAAATGAGAATTGGATTTTCATTTTGTTTAGCTCCATTTAAATCAATTTTATGGATACAAAAACCAAATGAAAATGTTGCATTCAATTTAATTAGTTAAAGTGTTAATTAATTAAAGGGTGATTATGAACCTAAGCCTAATATAATTGAGCTATGTGAAAGGCCGTTTCAAATTTGTTTGAACCATGGGAATGTGTAGATTAGATTTTGGTTGTAATTTGATTTGATCAAATGTTGTAAAAGGGCTTAAGCTCTTCTTTACTTTAAAGTAGTTTGTTATATGCAAATGTTGTAATGAGCATAAACTCACATTTACTTTGAAGTACTTCTTTCTTGCTTTATTTGATATGCATGAAAATGAAGTAGTTGGGTCCAACGCCCCTAAGACAACACGCCTTAATGTGATTAAACGCGTAACTAAAATCAATCACCATCCCTAGACCGAGATTCAACACAAGGCTTGTGTTGAATCTAAACAAAGGTTCATAATCATCCTTAGGCCCTAAGGCAACTATATAGTCCATCAAATGAATGCAAAGGTTATGTTAGTAGTATCATATACTCTTGCTTTAAAAAACCGTTTTATAAGCATAGTGGGAGTATTATATACAACTAAAAACAATCATATGGACCAATAGTTGTAATAGGACCAAAATAGTTTTAATAGAGATTAAAATGTATGTTTATATGTGATGAGACCTAAAACCCTCAACCAAACCATTATTAAGTTGATAAGCGTGAGAGTGCTTAGAACACTCTTTCGTAGGCCTTCCACCGTGGTGGGATCCAATCGTTTATGACTTGTACACCGGCTTCACCCTATCATGGGGGAGTACAAAGTGCATGCTTATACTCAGGAGGAATCCATAAACATATGATGAGGTTGGTGTAGGCAACGAGGATGGCCAATATCATATCATTGTGAGGCTATTCTTGAACCCCTTCACGAACTAAGCATGGTGGGAATGACTTAACTAAGTGCAATGGAGTCAATATCATATCATTGTGAGGTAACATTCTCTAGAGGCCAAATAAGATGGGTACTTGCATTAGTTGCAAATGAGTAAGCGTACTCTCTCATTATTATTAATGCTAGCCAATATCATATCATTGTGAGGTGGGCTTGGTAATAGTGAGCCTCCCATAACCTACTAGGAGTTTCATCCAAAACTCTCGAATTCCAATGAGGGATATGGAATTTGCCAAAAATAGTGGGTGGTGCTATTTGATTTAAAGACCCGAATCAAATGGCTTAAAATCAATCAATTTATATTCGTTATGTATTTGTTTACCAATATATTTGCAAACGCTATCCAACACTTGACAAAGAAAAGCCGAATGCTTTAGTTTCCGGACTTGGTAACACAATCCCAAAGATTGTCTTAAATGGATTGTATATGTACCTAAGTAGTCTCATCCTCAAAATCGTTCTATTGGTAATGTATCATTGAAAGAACATGTTAGATAAGTCTATCATGAAGAGGACAACACAAACAACCAATGCTTAATCCTTTGTTAAATGAACAAAGGAACTTACGAAGATTAGCATAATGACAAGGACACTTTTAGTGTTATTAGTTCTTCACTTACAAATCGTTGTATGAAGAAATAATAGTTGCTTTGAACAACCCTTAGTCAATGTAAACACTAGTGCTTGTTTCTTTGTTAAATGAACAAAGAACTTGTGAAGAAAGCACAAAGGCATGGACACTTTATGTGCCATGATTCTTCACTTACAAATTGTTGTATGAAGAAATGAGAGTTGCCTTGTACAACTCTTGAAGGTTTGTAATTATGTTTAGAACATAATGGTTGGTTGACAAAAATAGTCCATTAACATGGACTTATGATGATTTTGAATCATTGAGTGTTGAAGTGATAAACCACTTAATGAGACGGAAACTAGGCAAGGACTTCACCTTTGTTTCCTTATCCTAATGGTTCACTAAGTTTATTGTAAACTATGTAGTGAACAATAACCACATGCTCTCCAAATTGTTTGATGTGTATAACACAATTGAAATAAGTTTCAAGAGAGATAGTGGGAGTTTAGGGACCATGACTAATGTAGTCAAAGGTGAAAGTCAAATGAAGAAGATAAGAATTAACTCCAAGGGAACAAACTTTCTTTATGAAAGGATGGACATTGGAAGGGGTATTTGCAAGAAATGTCTTGCAAGTGTCAAGAACACACCTTTCGAAGGTGTTGTAAATTGTTCTTGAATAGTTCAAAACAGTTGGTTCTTCTACTTGAATGCTTGATTCCGTATTAGTAACTATGTTTTACAAATCGTTGTAAAAGTGTGACTAATAAGAAGTAGAAGGTATATGAGAGAAGAAAAAGGTGCTTCACATTCGGAACGTGAATAAAATAAAGATCTCTGCGAAAGCAGATAGTACTTATTTCCTCATATGAACTACCAAAGAAATTGGAAAAACCAAAGATTGTCTTTACATTCCAATTTTAAGGAACTAAATTCCGTCACTATGTGAAATGGATAAATGTTTTGTTTGACAAAACATTGTTCTTTATTAATCAATGATTGGATTATGGTAATCTAATTGATTGTCTCTATAGTAGAGATAATATGGTGGTGTTAACTGTTTAGAATATAATGATGCTTAAAACCCAAAAGGTTGCAAGGTAGTAACTGAAGGAATTATTTTGAAAAACATGTTCATTTGAGCAACATCATATAGCATGCAATTAACAATTAAAAGGCGGAATCATGCTTGTATGTACTCAAAAACAAAACATGACCATGAAATTCAAAGCCTAGTAGATTGGTGAACCAATAATCAACTCAAAAACAAAGTGAGTTGAAATTAATACCTTTGTAGATTCCTCTTTGCATAAGCAAAGGCTAATCACCCAAAGAGATAGGGCCTTCATTCCTTGCTTCTTAGATCCATGGATTTGGATGGAAGAATAGGTTCTCCAAGTTCCCAAAATTGAGAACCTCTAAGTCTCTACACCAAGGAGAGATTGGATGATGAATGAGTGACCTTGGAGGATTAGATGACTAGCTAATCACCTCCAAGGTGTTGGCCTCTTTAGAGAGAAAATGGAGAGACAATTCTCACCCATTTTCCCCAAAAATAAACCCTTATTTCACTTAATGAATATTTAGTTATAAAGTCATTTATATAGTCACTTCTTTAAGTGACCTAAATAACCAAAACCCTAATTCATTCCTTATGGCCGGCCATTTAGGGATTTTTGGGCTTTTGGGCTTTAATGAATCTTTATTCATTAAATTGTCATACAACTTAAGTTAATGGGCTTGACGTTCGAAGCCCATTGGGCCTTAAGGTCCAAAACTATCCCGTGGTCTTTAACGAACTTATTCGTTTGATTAATTAACATATTAATTAATCCTTGCCATAAATAATTAAACCATTCAATTAATCTTACTCATTTCATTTATTTCGTCCATCTCTACCTTACACGGTGTACGATCCATTAGGTTCCTTTTAGCGAGGCAGTGGGCGATTAAAACCATTTTACATCGATTGTGAATTGAAACTATTTTCAATTCTCCCTTTAGTGATTACACACGTTTAGGGCTTCCACAAACCATGAGTGACACCTAGCCGTATGTCATGGTTACCCAAGCTAATCAGAAGAGGTGGAGAACCTATTCAGTCTGGGATTACAAATGCAATACGGTCCTTCTCTAATCTAATACTCTTGACCACATTGTTTGGTTTGATAGTTTATTTTCTCATGTCTACTATCCAATGTGTGTCTTGTGCTTATATGATTACCTTGAATGTGATTAGGAACGCATTCCCAAATCTCATTCATACTCTGGCCAGAGATTCAAATCATATCAGAGAGTATTCTCCCTCAAACGGTTTGAAGGTTAGAGATCCCTTGTTGCGCATTCACTTGTCTCCATAGCTAAGCGGCTTGACCCCAACGATGCCGTGGACACCCTCCTGGTGGGATGACTTTGACATAATCAAAGATCAAGGTCTTAACCACAAGACAACTATGATGCCTCAGGTCAAAGGACTACTTTGCATTATCCCAACCATGAGTTCTCATGTGACATGGAATATGAGAACTCTTCGTTGATCGCGTTCAGTGAACTCATTCTCTATTGAGCACCTACCGTACTTGTCTTGATGTCACACACACCAATGAATCGAGACTGTTCACTCTCCCTGAGAGAAGACATAGTACGTACCGATCTTAACGGACTGCCAATGCCCAATTGGCAATCCTATGATCAGGAACATTTAGGATGTGTCTACGAAAGAATGGTCTCAGGAATCTAACTTCATTAGATTACATTCTCCCAATCACATATTCCTTGGACTTTATCGTTTAAGCATATAACATTTATATGAGACGGCTCAAACAATAATTTATGCCCTTTATATGTTAAACTAGATTAGTTTAACATGTGAAATATCCGTAAAGTATCATCACATGATTGGCTTTAGGGCACATTTCCAACAATCTCCCACTTGCACTAGAGCCAATCAGCTTGATCATCAATGATGATATCTCTTCTGTAGTCATTTCATAAATGGCTGAATAGTAGGCCTAGACAGTGGATATCTATATGTGTTATCCACAGAAGCAACCTTGAGAATAACGACGTCACCATTATACATGATTCTCAATCATGTGGTTCAGTCTCTCATTTGTGTTCGGATCTTGATGAGACCTTGATTCCCAGGCTTGAGCTATCGCCCCATTAGTGTCATACACTTTCTGGTTGGAATCGAATAGAGAGTTCATAAATGAACTTTCCCATCCAAACAACATTGTTGTAAACTTCTATATGGCAATATATCTTGCATTCATAATGGAACACACTAAAGTCATTACTTTAATGTTTCCATCCAAATATCTCTTTAGTCATAATAAAGAGATATCTGTTTATCTCTTCATTCATAATGAAGAAACATCCAATGATGGATTAGATTCATAATCTAATACATTTACGCTTCCATTACGTTACTCTAATTCTTCCTCGATCTTTGAGGAATTTATCCTTTAGTATTTCTTAAATACTTAAGGACTCACTTGACAGTTGCCATGGTTCTGATCCTGGGCTTGCACTGATATCATCTTGTACCGTTCTAGGTACAACTCATATCAATGTTTTTCATACAATATGAAATACATAAATCACCTTTCTGCGTATGCATAAAGGATTCTATTTACGCATTATTTCTTTGGGAGTCAAAGGGGCACGTTCCCTTTGAGAAGGGCAACTTACTAGTCTCACTAGAATCGTCCTTCTATTGAAGTTTATCATCATATGAGAAACTTCCTAGCATCCATTGTCTATTATTAGGGATTGATATAATCCAATTATATCATGAAATATATCATTATAGATTTCCATCCCATGTATATAGACTATATCTCCCATATACATTCTATCTTCATATAATGTATTAAAGTCATAACTTTAACGAAGAAGTATTCTTTTCATTTCCAAAATTAATATATCATATATATTTAAATTTTTAGGAACATGATTAACTCCCACTAATCTTTTGTAAAACTAGTAAACAAAAGATTCATTTACATCTTTATGAGAAATCAAACGATTTGATCCTTTTTCTCATAAAATGCAAATAGCTCCCACTAACTTGCTAAGATCCATGATGGATGGATCTCTACAACTTTCATGTCTTGTGATTCATAGTTTTAGACATATATTATCAAGACTATCTTAATAATGGTTTCGGAAACCCATATTATGTCAAAACATTGAATCACCATTTAGTTGTAGCTAACAATCTTCGAATTAATTGAAACTAAGACTACGTCAAAAATGGTTCCTTTAAAGTCAACCATTCTCTTTGATTGTAGTCACCTTAAGCTACCAATTAGCTTTGAAGGTTTCATTATTTCGAGTCAAATGGTACTTTACCATTTCCTTGAGTATATATCGTATATGCACTCAATGTAGTCATAAGGATTTTCATTCTTATTTCTTTCGAATTAAGAGGTGCAACTCTATGACATAGTCATAAAGTTCAAAACCATTCAACTGAGACGGTTTTTAAATCCTTATCGACTACCTTGGAGCTTGTGGTATAGGAACTAGGTTGTTATATTTGTTGATTACTTTCTTGTCTCTCAAAGAACCCATTCTTTGAGTTCTATCTCTCGTTCATTTGCTTTTAGGCAAATCACATTGTAGAATTACAATGAACTATCCAACAAAACAACATTTGTTAGTTGGTTTATAGAAGCGATATCCAAAAGTTATTTTAAGGATATCCTACAAGATTATTATCAAACAAATATTGCTTGTTAGCACACAACCCCAAATCTTTAACATGCTTAAGATTTGTCTTTCTTTTCCAACTACATCTTATGGAGTCATGAAAATATTGGAAGATCTTCTCATTGACAATCATATTGTTTTTAGAAGTATATATCCTATATATGGGTAATAGATAACATCTAACGAACTAAATCTTATTCAAGTTCGTTCTTCTCCTAATGGAGAAATACATTATCTTATGATGCTATTTTCCTTGATATCTTTCAAGGAAACTCATCTAAAGTGTTACCTTTCCTTGGATCAAATCTAAGGAGGTAAATACTTTAGACGTCTTACTCATCAACTTACATTACTTGAATTCTTTGAAACATTTTGCAAAGTATTCGGACTTGTGTTTATTCAAAATAAACTATAGTCCAACCGAGAGTGATCTTCGGTGAATGTAATTCAACATGAGTAATATTATGTTTGTGGACAAGTGCCACTAACATTTAAGTGAATTAATCTCAACAACTTTGTGATTCTTTCTTCTTTCCAAAAGAATAAAGATTCAAACATTTTGCCTCTATACAATTTTAACAAGAAGGTATTGGATCCGGATCTAACGATCCAAAGCATCCATCTTTCACCAACTCATAACTTATGTTTTTAGAGGTATCACAACTTTAGTTGGGATTAGTCACTACCTTGCAACCTTTTGGGTTTTAAGCATCATTATTTTCTAAACAGTTAACACCACCATATTATCTCTACTATAGAGATAATTAATTAGATTACCATAATCCAATCATTGATTAATAAAGAACATTGTTTTGTCAAACAAAACATTTATCCATTTCACATAGTGACTGAATTTAGTTCCTTAAAATTGGAATACAAAGACAATCTATGTTTTTCCAATTTCTTTGGTAGTTCATATGAGGAAGTAAGTACCATCTGCTTTCGCAGAGATCTACATTTGATTCACGTTTCGAATGTGAAGTACTTTCTCTTCTCTCATTTATCTTCTACTTCTTATTAGCCACACTTTTACAACGATTGTAAAACATAGTCACTAATACAGAATCATGCATTCAAGTAGAAGAACCAACTGTTTTGAACTATTCAAGAACAATTTACAACACCTTCGAAAGGTGTGTCCTTGACACTTGCAAGACATTTCTTGCAAATACCCCTTCCAATATCCATCCTTTCATAAAGAAAGTTTGTTCCCTTGGAGTTATTTATCTTCTTTATTTGACTTTCACCTTTGACTACATTAGTCATGGTCCCTAAACTCCCACTATCTCTCTTGAAACCTTTTTCAATTGTGTTATACACATCAAACATTTTGGAGAGTATGTGGTTATTGTTCACTATATAGTTTACAATAAACTTAGTGAACGATTAGGATAGGGAAACAAAGGTGAAGTCCTTGCCTAGTTTCCGTCTCGTTTAAGTGGTTTATCACTTCAACATTCAATGATTCAAAATCATCATAAGTCCATGTTAATGGACTATTTTTGTCAACCAACCATTATGTTCTAAACATAATTACAAACCTTCAAGAGTTGTACAAGGCAACTCTCATTTCTTCATACAACAATTTGTAAATGAAGAATCATGGCACATTTAAGTGTTCATGCCTTTGTGCTTTCTTCTCAAGTTCTTTGTTCATTTAACAAAGAAACAAGCACTAAGTGTTTGCATTGACTAAGAGTTGTTCAAAGCAACTCCTATTTCTTCATACAACAAATTGTAATTGAAGAATTATGACATTAAAAGTGTTGTCCTCTTTATGATAGACCTTTTCTAACATATTCTTCTAATGATACATTATCAATAGGAAGATTGTGAGGATGAGACTACTTAGATACATATGCAATCCTTTTAAGACATTCTTTGGGATTGTGGTACCTAAGTCCGGAAACTAAAACATTCGGTTTTGTCAAGTGTTGGATAGCGTTTGCAAATATATTGGTAAACAAATACATAACGAATATAAATTGATTGATTTTAAGCCATTTGATTCGGGTCTTTAAATCAAAATAGCACCACCCACTATTTTTGGCAAATTCCATATCCCTCATAGGAATTCGAGAGTTTTGGATGAAACTCCTAGTAGGTTATGGGAGGCTCACTATTACCAAGCCCACCTCACGATGATACGATATATGGCTAGCAACAATAATAATGAGAGAGTACGCTTACTCATTTGCAACTCATGCAAGTACCCATCTTATTTGGCCTCTAGAGAATGTAACCTCACAATGATATGATATTGGTTCCATTGCACTTAGTTAAGTTCTTCCCACCATGCTTAGTGTGTGAAGGGGTTCAAGAATAGCCTCACGATGATACGATATATAGCTATCCTCGTTGCCTACACTCACCTCATCATATGTATATGGATTCCTCCTGAGTATAAGCATGCACTGTGTACTCCCCCATGATAGGGTGAAGCCGGTGTACAAGTCATAAACGATTGGATCCCACCACGGTGGAAGGCCACGAAGAGATATTCTAAACATCTCTCGCTTATCAACTTAATATTGGTTTGGTTGAGGGTTTTAGGTCTCATCACATATAAACATACATTTTAATCTCTATTAAAACTATTTTGGTCCTATAACAACTATTGGTCCATCTCATTGTTTTAGTTGTACATAATACTCCCACTATGCTTTTAAAACGATTTTTAAAGCAAGAGTATATGATACTACTAACATAAACTTTGCATTCATTTGATGGACTACATAGTTGCCTTAGGGCCTAAGGATGATTATGAACCTTTGTTTAGATTCAACACGAGCCTTGTGTTGAACCTCAGTCTAGGAATGAAGATTGATTTTAGTTACGCGTTTAATCACATTAAGGCGTGTTGTCTTATGGGCGTTGGACCCAACTACTTCATTTTCATGCATATCATATAAAGCAAGAAAGAAGTACTTCAAAGTAAAGGTGAGCTTATGCTCATTACAACATTTGCATATAACAAATTACTTTAAAGTAAAGAAGAGCTTAAGCCCTTTTACAACATTTGATCAAATCAAATTACAACCAAAATTTAATCTACACATTCCCATGGTTCAAACAAATTTGAAACGCCTTTCACATAGCTCAATTATATTAGGCTTAGGTTCATAATCACCCTTTAATTAATTAACACTTTAACTAATTAATTGAATGCAACATTTTCATTTGGTTTTTGTATCCATAAAATTGATTTAAATGGAGCTAAACAAAATGAAAATCCAATTCTCATTTAAAGAGACAAAACAATTTTGTTCTCATCCTATTTGGGCCATCTTGCAATTAACCTCAACTTTTGGGCCATATTGCAAATACAAAAACTTTTGGGGTCACTTTGTATAATACACAAAAGTCACAACTTCATGTAAATACAACTAGAACCCAAACTTTTAATAATGCAAAAACATCATTAAAGGAACAAAACAATTTGTCCTTTAGCGTTTTTGGACCTAAACGTAAAAACGTAAACTTTTGGGCCAAAGTGCAAATACACAAAAGTATCAAAACTTTATGTAATTGCATAAAAGCCCCAAAAGTACTCCCTTTGAGGGAGTGGCTGGTTTTAGGGAGGGATAAGGTTGGTGTGTGTGTTGATTTGTGAGTTTTGTCAAAAACATGCAAGTGTATGTAAGATAAGATATGTTTTTGAAATAATTCAAACACAATTATTTCAATCATCATTTATACAAATATTTAACACTTTAAATACATAATAAATCATTTAAAAACATATCACATATACTTTATGAAATAATTCAAAACTTTGAATCAAAACACCAAACCTTTTTGTTCTTGACAAGAACATCAAGAACAATGAAGAACATCCATGAAAAACCCAAATTTTTCCATGAACTTTTTCCACCCAAAAACATTCCAAAACCATTCTTACTTAAGGGAAATAACATCTAACCAAACTAGGGTACTTAGGGGTTCCAAAGAACACATTAAAACACTTTTAACAAGTCAAACAAGAACCCAAAAATTCACCCTTTGATTTTGGCCGAATTTTCCCAAAAGCATGGCACCAAATTTTAGCTCCAATATTCATGCTCATATGAACAACATCTACAACATTTGAGATAGCAAATTTTCCAACAAAATTTACTTTCAAAGAAGCAAGAATAAAGCTTGTAACAATTACAACTTTTAGATCACATACTATGAACTACAAAACCCAAAAGGATTCACCAACTACTAGACCTAGGCTCTGATACCACTTGAAGGAATTATTTTGAAAAACATGTTCATTTGAGCAACATCATATAGCATGCAATTAACAATTAAAAGGCGGAATCATGCTTGTATGTACTCAAAAACAAAACATGACCATGAAATTCAAAGCCTAGTAGATTGGTGAACCAATAATCAACTCAAAAACAAAGTGAGTTGAAATTAATACCTTTGTAGATTCCTCTTTGCATAAGCAAAGGCTAATCACCCAAAGAGATAGGGCCTTCATTCCTTGCTTCTTAGATCCATGGATTTGGATGGAAGAATAGGTTCTCCAAGTTCCCAAAATTGAGAACCTCTAAGTCTCTACACCAAGGAGAGATTGGATGATGAATGAGTGACCTTGGAGGATTAGATGACTAGCTAATCACCTCCAAGGTGTTGGCCTCTTTAGAGAGAAAATGGAGAGACAATTCTCACCCATTTTCCCCAAAAATAAACCCTTATTTCACTTAATGAATATTTAGTTATAAAGTCATTTATATAGTCACTTCTTTAAGTGACCTAAATAACCAAAACCCTAATTCATTCCTTATGGCCGGCCATTTAGGGATTTTTGGGCTTTTGGGCTTTAATGAATCTTTATTCATTAAATTGTCATACAACTTAAGTTAATGGGCTTGACGTTCGAAGCCCATTGGGCCTTAAGGTCCAAAACTATCCCGTGGTCTTTAACGAACTTATTCGTTTGATTAATTAACATATTAATTAATCCTTGCCATAAATAATTAAACCATTCAATTAATCTTACTCATTTCATTTATTTCGTCCATCTCTACCTTACACGGTGTACGATCCATTAGGTTCCTTTTAGCGAGGCAGTGGGCGATTAAAACCATTTTACATCGATTGTGAATTGAAACTATTTTCAATTCTCCCTTTAGTGATTACACACGTTTAGGGCTTCCACAAACCATGAGTGACACCTAGCCGTATGTCATGGTTACCCAAGCTAATCAGAAGAGGTGGAGAACCTATTCAGTCTGGGATTACAAATGCAATACGGTCCTTCTCTAATCTAATACTCTTGACCACATTGTTTGGTTTGATAGTTTATTTTCTCATGTCTACTATCCAATGTGTGTCTTGTGCTTATATGATTACCTTGAATGTGATTAGGAACGCATTCCCAAATCTCATTCATACTCTGGCCAGAGATTCAAATCATATCAGAGAGTATTCTCCCTCAAACGGTTTGAAGGTTAGAGATCCCTTGTTGCGCATTCACTTGTCTCCATAGCTAAGCGGCTTGACCCCAACGATGCCGTGGACACCCTCCTGGTGGGATGACTTTGACATAATCAAAGATCAAGGTCTTAACCACAAGACAACTATGATGCCTCAGGTCAAAGGACTACTTTGCATTATCCCAACCATGAGTTCTCATGTGACATGGAATATGAGAACTCTTCGTTGATCGCGTTCAGTGAACTCATTCTCTATTGAGCACCTACCGTACTTGTCTTGATGTCACACACACCAATGAATCGAGACTGTTCACTCTCCCTGAGAGAAGACATAGTACGTACCGATCTTAACGGATTGCCAATGCCCAATTGGCAATCCTATGATCAGGAACATTTAGGATGTGTCTACGAAAGAATGGTCTCAGGAATCTAACTTCATTAGATTACATTCTCCCAATCACATATTCCTTGGACTTTATCGTTTAAGCATATAACATTTATATGAGACGGCTCAAACAATAATTTATGCCCTTTATATGTTAAACTAGATTAGTTTAACATGTGAAATATCCGTAAAGTATCATCACATGATTGGCTTTAGGGCACATTTCCAACAGTAACTAATCCCAACTAAGTTGTGATACCTCTAAAACATAAGTTACGAGTTGGTGATAGATGGATGCTTTGGATCGTTAGATCCGGATCCAATACCTTCTTGTTAAAATTGTATAGAGGCGAAATGTTTGAATCTTTATTCTTTTGGAAAGAAGAAAGAATCACAAAGTTGTTGAGGTTAATTCATTTAGATGTTAGTGGCACTTGTTCACAACATAATACTACTCATGTTGGATGACATTCACCGAAGATCACTCTCGGTTGGACTATAGTTTATTTTGAATAAACACAAGTCCGAATACTTTGCAAAAGGTTTCAAAGAATTCAAGAAATGTAAGTTGATGAATAAGACATCTAAAGTATTTACCTCCTTAGATTTGATCCAAGGAAAGGTAACACTTTAGATGAGTTTCCTTGAAAGATATCAAGGAAAATAGCATCATAAGATAATGAATTTCTCCATTAAGAGAAGAACGAACTCGAATAAGATTTAGTTCGTTGGTTGTTATCTATTACCCATATATAGGATATATACTTCTAAGACAATATGATTGTCAATTAGAAGATCTTCCAAGATTTTCATGACTCCATAAGATGTAATTGGAAAGAAAGACAAATCTTAAGCATGTTAAGATTTGGGGTTGTGAGCTTATAAGCAATATTTGTTTGATAATAATCTTGTGGGATATCCTTAAATTAACTTTTGGATATCGCTTCTATAAACCAATTAACAAATGTTGTTTTGTTGGGTAGTTCATTGTAATCATACAATGTGATTTGCCTAAAAGCAAATAAACGAGAAATAGAACTCAAAGAATAGGTTCTTTGAGAGACAAGAAAGTAATCAACAAATATAAACAACCTAGTTCCTATACCAAAAGCTCCAAGGTAGTCGATAAGGATTTATAAACCGTCTCAGTTGAATGGTTTGAACTTTATGACTATGTCATAGAGTTGCACCTCTTAATTCGAAAGAAATAAGAATGAAAATCCTTATGACTACATTGAGTGTATATATGATATATACTCAAGGAAATGGTAAAGTACCATTTAACCCGAAATAATGAAACCTTCATAAGCTAATTGGTAGCTTAAGGTGACTACAATCAAAGAGAATGGTTGACTTTGAAGGAACCATTTTTGACGTAGTCTTAGTTTCAATTAATTCGAAGATTGCTAGCTACAACTAAATGGTGATTCAATGTTTGGACATAATATAGGTTTCCGAAACCATTATTAAGATAGTCTTGATAATATATGTCTAAAAATATGAATCACAAGACATGTAAGTTGTAGAGATCCATCCATCATGGATCTTAGCAAACTAGTGGGAGCTATAAGCGTCTTATGAGAGAAAGGTCAAATCGTTTGATTTCTCATAAAGATGTAAATGAATCTTTTGTTTACTAGGTTTACAAAAGATTAGTGGGAGTTAATCATATTCCTAAATTTGTATATATATATATAAATATATATGTGATATATATGAATATATATATGATATATTAATTTTGGAAATGAAAAGAATATTTCTTCGTTAAAGTTATGACTTTAAGCATTCTATAACGATAGAATGTATATGGGAGACATAGTATATATACATGGGATGGAAATCTATATTGATAGATTTCAAGATATAATTTGATTATATCAATCCCTAATAATAGACAAAAGTTGCTAGGAAGTTTCTCATATGATGATAAACTTCAATTAGAAGGATGACTCTAGTGTGACTAGCAAGTTGCCCTTCTCAAAGGGAACGTGCCCTTTTGACTCCCAAAGAAATAATGCGTAAATAGAATCCTTTATGCATACGCATAAAGGTGATTTATGTATTTCATATTGTATGAAAAATTTTGATATGAGTTGTACCTAGAACGGTACAAGACGATATCAGTGCAAGCCCAGGATCAGAACCATGGCAACTGTCAAGTGAGTCCTTAAGTATTTAAGAAATACTAAAGGATAAATTCCTCAAAGAATGAGGAAGAATTAGAGTAACGTAAAGGAAGCGTAAATGTATTAGATTATGAATCTAATCCATCATTGGATATTTCTTCATTATGAATGAAGAGATAATCAAATATCTCTTTATTATGACTAAAGAGATATTTGGATGGAAACATTAAAGTAATGACTTTAGTGTGTTCCATTATGAATGCAAAATATATTGCCATATAGAAATTTACAACAATGTTGTTTGGATGGGAAAGTTCATTTATGAACTCTCTATTCGGTTCCAACCAGAAAGTGTTTGACACTAATGGGGCGATAGCTCAAGCCAGGGAATCAAGGTCTCATCAAGATCCGAACTCATATGAGAGACTGAACCACATGATTGAGAATCATGTATAATGGTGACGTCGTTATTCTCAAGGTTGCTTCTATGGATAACATATAGATAACCATTGTCTAGGCCTACTATTCAGCCATTTATGAAATGACTACAGAAGAGGTATCATCACTGATGACCAAGCTGATTGGCTCTAGTGCAAGTGGGAGATTGTTGGAAATGTGCCCTAAAACCAATCATGTGATGATACTTTACGGACATTTCACATGTTAAACTAATCTAGTTTAATATAAAGGGCAAAGATTATTGTTTGAGCCATCTCATATAAATGTTATATGCTTAAACGATAAAGTCCAAGGAATATGTGATTGGGAGAATGCAATCTAATGAAGTTAGATTCATGAGACCATTCTTTCGTTGACACATCCTAAATGTTCCTGATCATAGGATTGCCAATTGGGCATTGACAGTCCGTCAAGATCGGTACGTGCTATGTCTTCTCTTAGGGAGAGTGACTAGTCTTGAGTCATTGGTGTGTGTGACATCAAGACAAGTACGTAGGTGCTCAGTAGAGAATGAGTTCACTGAACGCGATCAACGAAGAGTTCTCATACTCATGTCACATGAGAACTCATGGTTGGGATAATGCAAAGTAGTCCTTTGACCTGAGGCATCACAGTTGTCTTGTGGTTAAGTCCTTGATCTTTGATTATGTCAAACGTCATTCCATTGGAGTGTCCACGGCATCGTTGGGGTTAAGCCACTTAGCCATGGAGGCAAGTGAATGCGCAACAAGGGATCTCTAACCTTCAAACCGTTGGGGGAGAATACTCTATGATATGATTTAGAATCTCTGGCCAGAGTATGAATGAGATTTAGGAATGCGTTCCAAATCACATTCAAGGTAATCATATAAGCACACGAATCACATTGGATAGTAGACATGAATAAATAAACTATCAAACCAAACAATGTGGTCAAGAGTATTGTATTAGAGAAAGACCGTATTGCATTTGTAATCCCAAACTGAATAGGTTTTCTCTACCTCTTCTGATTAGCTTGGGTAACCATGATATGCTGCAAGGTGTCACTCATGGTTTGTGGAAGCCCTAAACGTGTGTAATCACTAAAGGGAGAATTGAAAGTAAGTTTCAATTCACAATCGATATAAAATGGTTTTAATCGCCCACTGCCTCGCTAAAAGGAACCTAATGGATCGCACACCGTGTAAGGTGGAGATTGAAGAAACAATGGAGATGAGTAAGAATGATTAAATGGTTTAATCACTTATTTATGGCAAGGATTAATTAATATGTTAATTAATCAAACGAATAAGTTCGTTAAAGACCTCGGGATAGTTTTGGACATTAAGGCCCAATGGGCTTCGAACGTCAAGCCCATTGACTTAAGTTGTATGACAACTTAATGAATAATGATTCACAAAGGCCTAATTAGCCCAAAAATACCCTAGGGCCGGCCATGATGCTAAGGGTAGTGAACTTGGACTTATTTACAAGTTTGCCACTCAAATGAATAAAGGTATAAATATGACTTTATAGCCTAAAATTCATTAGGGTTTGTTTTGGAGAAAATTGGAGAGAACATGTCTCTCCATTTCTCTCTAAAGAGGCCGGCCACCTTGGGGGTGCATCTTGCAATCCCACTACTCCAAGGTCACTCATTTCTTCTCCAATCTCTCATTGGTGAAGAGACTTAGAGGTTCCCTATTTTGGGAACTTGGAGAAACCTATTCATCCATCCAAATCCATAGATTTATTATGCAAGGAATGAAGACCCTCTCTTTGGGTGATTAGCCTTTGCTTATGCAAAGAGGAATCTACAAAGGTACAATTTCAACTCACTTTGCTTATGCGTTCCAAATCACATTCAAGGTAATCATCAAAACATTGATCAACATGAGACTTTTCTCAACCTAGATGCTTCGACCTGAAGTAGAAGAAGTGGAGGAAGACACCTCATTGCAGAAGGGTTGAAAGGATCGAAAGCTGTTTATCGTGACTGCTGAGACTTCCTAAAGCAATGTCGAGAGAATCCCCTCCACATATGCTCGAAGATCAATGACCCAAGGGTTTCTGAAAGACTCGGTCCTTTCCCACGACCCAGGCCAGCTGCCAATCTAGGGAAGGAACGACAAGTCCTAGAGGAACATAAAGGTACATGGGACTCTGAGGTATTCCGACAGACTCGCCCTAGAAGTCAGTATGGCGAGTCCAAGAAAAAACCACACGCCCTTGCTCAAACTTTCCTACTTCCAAGAGGCGATGGAGACTTACGAAAGAAAATTCCAGTGGCACATGACTCCACTCAGGACCTCCTTGTCCTACAGCTTCTTGAGGAAGTAAACAAGTTGAGGTCGAACGTCAGGCCGAGATACCTGACTGGAACCAACCCAGGCCTGGCCCTCTCATAAGAAGGATCATCGACAACCCCTTCAAGCGAAGATAAAACAAAAGCTTGGTTTATAACTCTATACTGGAAGGGATGACCCAATTGAACACCTTAACCTCTTTGAGTCCACCATGGTATATCGGATGCACAACAACGAAGAGTGATGTCTTCTCTTCCTCTCCATCCTCTCTGGCGGAGCTCTAAAATGGTATTGTCATCTTCCACTTGAGACAGTAGACTCATTTAAGGAACTAAGGAAACTGTTTGTCTCTCAACACATCTTCTAGACCGATCACTTGCATTCTGCAGATGACTTGTACACTATTCGCCAGAAGCCGGACGAGTTACTACGAAAGTATGCTGGTCGCTTCAGCCATAAGTATTCTCGCTGCGCTGAGGCAGATGACAAGACCGCCCTCAAGGCCTTCACGACATGCCTACGTGATTGTTTCTTCAAGTACATGATCAATGCCAACACTTGGAAGACTTACTTTGAGGTGATGGCACATGCTTACAACCACGCCTCCGTCGAAGCAAGGACATACTAAGGGAACCCCCATATGGTTAACCCCTATCAACAAGTGGGAAGTGGAAGTCAAGTTCTACCAAGTGAGGAGATCTTGGCTATTCAGACACCCATTGCATCATCTTCTGCCTCATTTAGCTACTCGCTAAGTCACCAAACATATCTGTCTCTTGGTAAAAGGAATGATTTTTACTTTCAGCAAGCCCATTACAACAAGAGGGATAAAAGTTCGTATCAAGACAACCAGGGGTGAACGTACCGTCAACTATTATGACTATGGGGCCAAGCCTCACTCTTTCAAAGTGGAGGACTAGGTATTGAAGGAAATGCTATTATAAGAAGGCATACACATTACAAATGTTTTAACTCTCAACCGCTTGAGATCTTTTGTCACACAAGCCATTCGGCAAATATTTAAAGAAAAGGGAATTCAGACAACTTCTTCTGAGTCTTTTGCGTTCCTAGCACTGGAACATTTGGTCTACGCTGACCTACCCTTATACTCAAACTCAGAGCTTCAACATGCGTACTTTGACACAAAGTATGTGATACTAAGTGTTACAACCAACATGGTTCACATATCAAAAGCATGGATCCCTTCATGCATAGCAAAACATCCATAAGCATCACTCATATCAATCAACATAAACATCATACATTCCAACATATTCATACATAAACATCATACATTTCAACACATTCATACATTTCAACAATCCATACATAAGCCAACTGTGCTTCGAAAGGGTTCAACATACTTTGTGTCGTTTGACACTTGCTACAATGTGCCTAGACACCTTGCCCTTATTCTCACCAACCAGGTGATGAAATGAAAGAAGGAACTTATCTTCATGCCACCAACTAGGTGATGAAATGTACAACCCGTACTCTCCTTCATGCCACCAACCAGGTGGTGAAATGTACAACCCGTACTCTAAAATCATTTGGCAACTTGCCATTCATGCCACCAACCAGGTGAAGAAGGAACTCATCTTCATGCCACCAACCAGGTGATGAAATGTACAACCCGTACTCTCCTTCATGCCACCAACCAAGTGATGAAATGTATAACCTGTACTCTAATATCATTTGGCAACTTGCCATTCATGCCACCAACCAGGTGATGAAATGTACAACCCATACTCTCCTTCATGCCACCAACCAGGTGAAGAAGGAACTCATCTTCATGCCACCAACCAGGTACTGAAATGTACAACCCGTACTCTCCTTCATGCCACCAACTAGGTGATGAAATGTATAACCCGTACTCTAATATCATTTGGCAACTTGCCATTCATGCCACCAACCAGGTGAAGAATGAACTCATCCTCGTGCCACCAACCAGGTGATGAAATGTAATGAAAGGTGATGAACGAACTCACCTTCGTACCACCAACCAAGTGATGAAAGTAACTCACCATTCATTCCACCTACCAGAAGACGAGTGTTACAACTTGTACATGTGAACTCCTAGCATTCACAAATAATCAAAAACCCTCAAGCTTGACAACTCAACTAGGGGAGCACTTATGCCCAATAAGAGTTATAGTCACCAACAAAGTCTTATTGCAAGCCAACAGCAACTTCAGTGCATGGCATACGAAGATCAAGCTATTCAGCCCTCTTGCATCTGCTTCAGACATTTCCCCTCTATAACAATGCAAACACTACAATTCGTAGAAAGCTTCACACACTCTTGATCAAGACAGTGTGAAGCAAAACCAATTTATGGTGCCAACAAGAGCTTCATCAATGGAGAGCAACCACAATTCTCAAAAGCTTCACACACTCTTGATCAAGACAGTGTGAAGTAAAACCAATTTATGATGCCAACAAGAGCTTCATCAATGGAAGGTAACCACAATTCTCAAAAGCTTCACACATTCTTGATCAAGACAATGTGAAGCAAAACCAATTTATGGTGCCAACAAGAGCTTTGTCAATAGAGGGCAACCACAATTCTCAAAAGCTTCACACACTCTTGATCAAGACAGTGTGAAGCAAAACCAATTTATGGTGCCAACAAAAGCTTCATCAATGGAGGGCAACCACAATTCTCAAAAGTTTCGTACACTCTTGATCAAGACAGTGTGAAGCAAAACCAATTTATGGTGCCAACAAGAGCTTCATCAAAGGAGGGCAACCACAATTCTCAAAAGCTTCACACACTCTTGATCAAGACAGTGTGAAGCAAAACCAATTTATGGTGCCAACAAAAGCCTCATCAAAGGAGTTCAACCACAATTCTCAAAAGCTTCACACACTCTTGATCAAGACAGTGTGAAGCAAAACCAATTTAGGTTCCAACAAAAGCTTCATCAATGAAGGGCAATTACAACTCGTAGAAAGCTTCACACACTCTTGATCAAGACTGTTTGAATCAAATTCAATTTATATGGTTTATCCAAACCTTCTACTACTACAAGGTGTGGCTTGCATCACAATCTCTTGCTCAATAGTGTCGAAGCAAAATTTGTATATGTTGTCTCTCCCACATTTTCAAATTTCTAATTTTCCCAAAAAAAAGGAAATTGGGAAATTCAACAAAGCTTCACCACAAAAGCTTCATCAATGGAAGACAACTACAAATTCTCAAAAGCTTCACACTATCTTGATCAAGATAGTGTGCAGCAAAATCAATTCATGGTACCCAACAAAAGCTTCAACTCCAAAGCTTCACCTACAAAAACTTCACCAACAAAAGCTTCACCCACAAAAGCTTCACCCACCACAAAAGCTTCACCTACAAAAGCTTCACTCACAATAGCTTCACCCACAATAGCTTCACCTACAAAAGCTTCACCCATAAAAGCTTCACCCACAATAGCTTCACCTACAAAAGCTTCACCCACAATAGCTTCACCTACAAAAGCTTCACCCATAAAAGCTTCACCAACAAAAGCTTCACCCACAAAAGCTTCACCCACCACAAAAGCTTCACCTACAAAAGCTTCATCCACAAAAGCTTCCCCCACCACAAAAGCTTCACCTACAAAGCTTCAACACAAAAGCGTCACCTACAAAAACTTCACACTATCTTGATTAAGATAGTGTGAAGCAAAATCAATTCATGGTACCCAACAAAGCTTCAACCTCAAAGCTTCACCTACAAAGCTTCACCTATAAAGCTTAAAATATATATATATATATATATATATATATATATATATATATATTTTTTTTTCTTCAGAAATTCGAAAATTCAAAAATTCGAAAATTTGAAAATTCGAAAATTCAAATTTCAATAAAAAAAAAATGCCTAGGCCTCCTCTTCTTTGGGCCTAACAAATTTCATAACAAATATATATGAAGGAGGAGTTTTGGGCTACCACTTAGAAAGGAAAATGGTGAAGTTTTGTTTCTTTGAAAACTTGCCTACTAGCAAGACACCTACTTCGTCAACTGTCTTGACCGAAGACTTGGGGGACTCCTACCATATGCTACTGTACCTTGATACTCGGAAGTCTCACGACCACTCAGTGACTTGGATTTTTCAAGTCTCCAACCAAGAAGTTTTCCTCACTCGGGAAATTAAGGGAGCACTACCTCAACCTACATGCTTCACTCACAAAGCTTCAACATACAAATTTTCACAAAAGGAAAAATTCAAAGAACTTAGTGAAGAAGGCCTTGGTGTATTTAACACAATACGTTGAAATGAAGCAAAGCTTATTTATTGATATCTCCGATAAGTTACAAATATGTACATATACATGAATCAAAATAAACAAACAAGAGGGAGCCTTCACAAAGGTTGCTCGGGAGAAGTCTCAACAGTCGGCAGAACCCCAGAAAGAGAATGCACCAGATGGTGATTATTCGGAGCCTTTGTACTAGGCAGAACTCCAAAAGGAAAAGGCACCGAAGGTTGATCATTTGGAGCTTCATTACCGGGTACAGCCCCAGAAGACGAAGGTAATAAATGCCTTTGGAACAAACCCACAAACCTCTGATGATCAAGTAAAATCTAACCATCAGATTCCTGCAACTGGTTGAGCTTCCTCTTCATGTTTGTAGCATAGTCATGTGTGAACATGTGCAACTGTTTATTCTCATGCTTGAGCCCTCTGATCTTCTGTTTGAGACTTATCACTTCAGCCGCCAATGATTCAACTTGGCGGGTTCGAGCAAATAGACATTGGGCCATATTAGACACATAACCTGCACACTGAACACTGAGAGCCAGAGAATTCTTAATAGCCAACTCATCAGACCGTTTGGAAAGTAGTCTGTTATCTTTGGGAGTGAGAAGGTTCCTGGCTACCACCGCTGCGATCATATCATTCTTCATCACAGAGTCCCCAACGGTAAGAGGACCAGTAGGGGATAAGAAGGATGGGCGCCATATGTTGTCTTGAGAAGGCATGGCTGCCTCTTCACCAAAGTTCAAGTCAAAACGACGGTCGGATGGGCTAGACATTCTCATAAATGATGAAGGAGAAATGAGGTGCAATAAATCTCTTAAGTACAAAAATAAGGAGAAAATTCCTAAGCAATAACTCTCTGAATTTACTTCTTGCACACAATTGGTGCCTTTATAAAAGAAAGGGTAACAGGGCCGTTGGTTCAAAAATCGAATAGGCACCACACTTCAGATTTTGAAGAGACACCACTCTCCACATGCAACATCAGTTCCTCGGGTACCACAGATAACTTTGCCAAAGATCTCTGACAAAGTTTAGACACATAAATTTTGAAGGTCCAGCTACCATACTATTACCCACAAGGATAAAGGAACAGAACCACTATTTTGATAACTGAAAAGTCCCTATGTGTGTCAACCTCCGTGCTCCGTGGCAAGGTAGACTGACAAAAATGCCCAACTTTTACTCACATTCGAGAAAACACTCCCAACAAGATTGCTTGCTCAAAAAATCAAAGAGGCATCGCTCTCCGAATCTTGAGAGCCAAACTCTCAACATGATTACTTGCTCAAAAATCGAAGAGGCACCGCCTTCCATATCTTTAGAGCCAGACTCTCAACAGGATTGCTTTCTCAAAAATCGAAGAGGCACCACTCTCAAGAGCCAGACTCCTAACAGGATTGGTTTCTCAAAAATCGAAGAGGCACCATTCTTCGAATCTCGAGAGCCAGATCCCCGACAGGAGTACTTGTTCGAAAACCGAAGAGGCATCGCTCTCTGAACTTCGAGAGCCAGATTTCCTTGGATAAAGCTTGTCTGCAATCTTCACACGCAACATCAGCTTTCCAGATACCATATACCACTTTTTCAAAGTGCTCTGACAAAGTTAAAACATATGAAGCTTGCAGCTCCCACTACATTGTCACGACGAAGAAGGGTAAAGGAATAGCATTACTACTTGTTGTTAGGGAGACTCCTATGTATGTCGACCTCCATCCTCCATGGACAGGCAGACCTACAAAAATGCTTAACCCTTCCTCATATCTGAAAGGGCACTCTCAACGAAGCTTCTCGAAATACTTAGCTTTCTTCCCCCCCCCCCAATAATACCTATGCAAACCAGCCACACCAGAGCAAGAGTATCTCATATCATCAGGGTCAAAAGCAAGAGTATCCTATATCATGCTTTTTCCCTGTCTTTTCCTTTGCCCTTGTTCTTACCTGCAAGATAAAGAGAAAGAGAGCAATCAGTCAGCACTTGGAATCAAGCTTCCAGTCAGGAACTAACTGTCTGGAACCCCTTGCTTGATTACTTACCTGACATTGCTCTCGAGTACTTATCTTCAACGTCTTATGCTTCCAGAAAAGATACCACATCTTCCTGAGGAACAGATCGGGCAAGTGAGAATGATACAAGGAAGCATGTGGAGACAAGCGCAACAGAACACGTGCCAATTCATCTATTACTTCGTCAACAGCAAAAGTATCCCATATCATCAAGGTCGAACGCACTCTTGATTTGATGGACTTGTTTTGACTCTCAAATTCTTGAGTTGGCCTTATACTCTGCAGGAAACCAGAAAACCCTCTAGCCCAGTTCAAGAATAAGCCTGTTGAAAGTTACTTCTTCCAAAGTAAAAGTATCTCATATCATCTCTTCTCCATTTGCTTCTCCTTATCATTGTTGCTGTTTACGACACAAAGAGAAGGAGAACAATCAACCGGAAGCGGAAGTCGAACCTCTGATCCAGGTTGCTTGCTTGGAAGTCTGATTGCTTACCTTGTCTGTTACCTCTTTCGGCAAATCTCCTAGCTCGGCGACTTGGGGGACTCCTACTATAGGGTTTTGTATTGCACTGGACCAAGCCCAAAACTACAAGTAAGCTTCAAGTGAAATTGATACATTACCTTATGCATCTTCATCGGTTAAAGATACCACCCCTGGATGGAGGAAAAGTACTTCCAAAGAAGATGCCACATCTACGTATGAGACAGATAAGGCAAGTGAAAATGATACCACACTTCGATACTTAGAAGTTTCGTGATTACTTAATGGCTTGGATCTTGCAAGTCACCAACCGAGGAGCTTCACTCACTCGGGAACTTAGGGGAGCACTGTCTGTATCATACTTGACCAATCCCGAAACTATTGAGCACCGGTCAACGTTATACCGTCAAGAACCCATAAGAGTTTCCCTCCAACCAGGAGGCCAATCACAGCGCAACACGTGTCGACATCAGAAGCCAATCATAGCACGACACGTGTCAACATCAGAAGCCAATCACAACACGACACGTGTCAATGTCAAAATGAAATTAGAAACTCTCTTCTATAAATAGAGATCATTCTCTCACAATATTTCCGAATGTTATTTGTACTAATTATTCACTTGTACTCACTAAAGGAGAGCTTGAACCTATGTACTTGTGTAAACCCTTCACAATTAATGAGAACTCCTCTACTCCGTGGATGTAGCCAATCTGGGTGAACCACGTACATCTTGTGTTTGCTTCCTATCTCTATCCATTTACATACTTATCCACACTAGTGACCGGAGCAATCTAGCAAAGGTCACAAACTTAACATTTTCTGTTGTATTAAAGTCCCCACTGATTTTGTGTATCAACAAACTTCATACTTAATCATTTGATCATATGAAAACATGGGATCTTCACAAGTCATAACATGACCAGGGCTGTCCTTTCATATATAAACGGTGCAATCTGGTAAATAAGTCAATCTTTTCGTTTTCTTTGTTTCTTTGAATGTGCAGAAGGATAAAGATTTGAATGGAAGCAAAGGCACAGATAAAGATTGAAACGTGGAGAAGGATAAGGATAAGAAGAGTCAGTTCACTTTTCTCCCAGGACGCTTCACTCTTTCTTCCTACAAACCCATGTTGCTCTCTTCTCATCATTTTCAGAATGTAAAACCGTTCGTGCGACTCTAGAAATCAAGAGGAGGAAGAAGACGACATGCACTTTAGGGGGGAAAAACCGATGCTACTCCAGAGAAAGATTAATCCGATAAAGATTCCACGCATTAGAGAGTTGCTTGGGTCGTTTTAGTTACACATGGCCAGAAAAATAAAACAAAGCAGGCAGAGTTGGACTTCCATTTCAGAAAATATTTGAATTGGTGGGTACATTTAAATAATTTTGCAGCCGCATGCCACAATGGTTAAGATTCGATCAGTTATCCACCCAACTACTTTTGAGAAGGATGTTTCGGCCAAGAGAAAAGTTTCCATCTTCTTCGACAACACAACCAATGCAGACGTGAGTGGTAAGATGCCGTACAAAGACATAATTTTTCTCCTTACTCTATGTATTGAGTAAACATACAAACATCACAGCCAAAAACATTATTAATCTTCAATTAATTTCACAATCCCCATTTTGCCCAAGGCACTTATGTCTTAGGTAATCGTTTTTGTCCCCTATTCAATATCTATTCTTACATGATTATTATAATTTTGTGTATTTTGGATTGTGAATGTTCATATAATAAATCTCAATTATAACAAGGTTGACTTCATTTTTACATTTGTAATCGGGTTCATTTTCTCCCCAGTTGCGTGAGACTTCACTATATAATTTATGTTGTTTAGATCTATATATTGAAAATTCGGATAGACGCCAAAGGCTTCATATATGTTTCCTGCCACTTGGATCCCATCAAACCAAACTATGATCATGGTCTTTGCACATAACATGGAAGTTTAGTTTGTTTCCCACAATCCACAACACAACTCCACTGAAAAATCAACTACAACATCAGTTACCACTAAATCCGAATTTGCATTATAAAAATTTAAAACAAAACACAAAATAAAATTCATCCCCGACCCCAAGTACAAAAAGCACCACAAACATAATATTTTACTGCTTTCCCACATTTTATTTCACCTTTGTTCTACATTTTGGTAAAATATATTTTCCCTTATTAACGTAGTCCTTCAGCAAACAAAGACAATAACTCATGAGTATGTGCTTTGTCCTCTACAACAATACATTGAGGTCTTCACATCATCGTGATCCTTTGCAATGAAAACATTATGAGCTTTCCCAAGTAATAAATTCCCAAGTTAATTGATTTTAAAATACAGGGAAAAGGAAAATAAGTTATATTCTACATGCTTCATGCTTGCAAAGGTAATGTTAGAGAATACCGTCATAGGCACTACTGTGTGTGTGAGAGTATCCACGTCAACAACTTCAAATTTATTACTTCCAGTTATGTGCAGTCATCTTCCAGATTTCATCCATCAACTCCATACTTGGTATCATACTTTTTGAAACATATACATTGACAATTACAATGGAAAAAAAACTAACACAATACATATTTAGGGGAGCGTAGCGCCCGTGATGCAAAAATGTCTCTTGCACGCACGTTAGTGCGTGTAGAGAGGCTAGTTTCTACTATGGCTCTAGCCCCCTTGTTTTTTCATATTTACTTGAGAGCTTTTCGTTTGAATTTTTATTTAGGTACTAGTAAGTTAAACTGTATTGTTAGTTAAAATGACCAAATGACCAACCCGACGGTGCATCACAAGGCCATATAAATCATTAAAAGCATTTCCAAATGAAATGTCAAATATGTCAACTTGGAGTAAAAGATTAAATTTTTTTTTCCAAAAGAGATGTCATAATTGACGTGGCAAATAAGTCTAGCAGTATTTTTTTTTTTTTTTTACAGCAAATAAAGATAGAGTCGAAACAAAGACAAGAAAATTGGTGATAATCTTTTCTTGTCGATAAATAGGATTAATAAGCATATAAATCAAAAGGAAATGGCAATCTTGTTGTTTTTCTTTTGACGGTAGCTTCTTTTCGCCCATTTCCTTTGGGGTGTAAGTTGAAGCGTCATGACATCTCCTCAGTCCCACCCATACACTGCCTGCCAGTGCCAATCGTAAAGTGATATGTAGGGGACTCTGGACCAACAAAGGCCACCATCTGCGACTGCGACTGCGACTGCGATGCATCACTCTCCACAACAAAATCTCAAGTGATCGAGGGAGAATAAAGCAATTTCAACATTAATTTCCCTACTTGTTTTCTAATATAACACAAAGTCTTAACTCAACCCCACATTTTATTTATTAAGTTCAAATCACCAACTTACATTACAATCCAAGCATCTTAACAGATGCACTTTGTAAAGCATACCCAAAAACATATTAAGTTTCAAAAGTTCGGGTAATCTGGTTTCATATCTTTGATGCCTTAACTGATTAAATTATGACAAACTCAACCGTTTTTGAACTTCTTCCACAATTGTATCTCTAGAAATTGTGATTTCCTCGCCAGCCGCCATGTTTTTCAATCTCACAACATTATCATTCCGCTCCCGTTCACCCTCAATTATCATCCAAGGGATCCTAGATTCCTTTGCTCGATCAAAGTGTTTCGTCACTCTTTTATTCACTGAGTATTCTGCTTTCACTTTTACGTCCCACAACTCCGTTGATAGCTCTGCTGCTCGTCCTAAATCATCCCCCAATATACTCACTAGGACTTCAGTCTTCGTTGCTCGTGTTCTCTGTATAACAATACCAATAAAACACGAAACAGATCAATGCCTCGTACAAGGCTGCAAAACTAAACTACAAGGCAACCTATAATGCCATGTGGCTTTCCAAATTATTAACCAAAACATTTATCCACAGTATCCGCCTTAAATCCACCATGTCGCTAGCCAAAAAGTCATCTACTTACACGAACTAATATATATATATAACAAGAAGCCAAAAAAGAACACAAAATAAGTCTTCAATGCGCTATTATATCTATTGTGACATTGGACCAACCAATCCAGAGTGTAGGACACAATCAAAATCGCAAGTCACCGAAACACAGCATACATACCTGGTAAATGACAGATGTCATACCTATTTCCTGCTCTCATTTTAACACCCAATCCATCTACCAAATAGCAGTCCCTTGCTCTAAACTCAAACAATTTTCAAAGAAAAACAGTAGGGACGCTGAACAAACGGAAAGATGGCTCTAGAATGACTAAAAGGTAACACCAAGATAACAAGTTTTGATTTCCTTGGAGCATCAATATAAGGATATTGATTTGAGTTTCCTCTAACCTCTTGATTTTATTTCAGCTTCAGTTTCTTTATCGAAAAGTTAAAAAAGAATAAGGGTGGGTTAGAATCGGAATGAAGAAATTATTCTCGATTATGTAGCCATCTGTGCATGTACACAATTACTTCGGTTGAATTCATTGACAGAAGTTTATATTTGGATCAACTAACCAAAATTCAGGAACCAAAATGACAAATATACAGTTTAGGGACTAAACTAAGATATGAATCAGCGGTCAGAAGGCAGTGTAACTTAACCTAAGAAACGTATAACCTAATGAATTTATAGTTCAATAATGTTCGAGGAACAGGATTTGAAGTGCTGTCACTACCAATCAGATTATAACCCAACAATAATATTCACCCAAAATATAAGACTATTAATCAACATATACCCAGAAGCATATGAAATGTCACCTGATTCTGGTCTTTGTTAAGCTGCTCCATTATATTAAATACTCGTTCAATTCCAAGGCTGACACCAACAGCTGGAACCTGCTTTGTACCAAACATCCCTATAAGGTTGTCGTAGCGTCCACCAGCAGCAATTGAACCAACCTGATAACAAGTTAATATAGGTTGAAACACATAAGTTAAGCTGAGGAAGTAAAGGGAATACGCCATTTATTATTACTTTCACTGTTCATCTGAATTGAAACTTTTAAATAATGTCACAGAAAGATTATACAAGGCACATGAGACATGTTATACAAACAACAATAGGACACAAAATGAATGCAAAAGAAATTCACAACAGCATTTATGTAATTTTACCTGGGCACCCCCCCTAAAAACAGCTTCAAATATTACTCCAGTATAATAATCGAGACCCCTTGCAAGACTTAAGTCAAAAGTCACTTTTCCTATGCACTTTGATTTTTGCAAAGCATTAAATAAGATCTCCAAGTCATTCAACGCATCTATAGATGAACTGCTTTCCAAGAACTTGCTGCCCTCCTGTTTAAGCTTACTTAACAATTCCAAAGGATGTCCACGCTCTTTTACAAAAGCACCAATTTTGTCTGCTGTCTCAACACTTAAGCCCTTCTCCTCCACCTAGAAAAATTCATATATGGCAGATATAAAATTAGTTCGGATAACAGAAAATAAGTCAACCATATGAAAAATGGCATCAACCAAGACAAACAATAAAGGATAGAAATGAAAATGCATGCCCGCCGATTAGGGAGAAAAGCATGACAAATTGATAAACCAAGTACACGCTTATAGACGAGAAATAAACAAGAACTGAAATGCATTGGTTATCATGGTATGAAATTTCAAACCAGTAGATATGTCTTTCTTAGAAATTGTTATGATCACAGATTACTTGAAGAAATACAGTTTATTCATTATTTGGATATACGAATGCTTTTACCATTCAGTTATTTGGAACTCAAAACATACTTTTTAAATCAATACCATCCAGTGTTTGAAAGTCAACTATAAGTTATCAATAGAACTTTTGGGTTGGTAGGTACAGGACCAAAAGCTTGACCTCATGGTGTGAGACTTCAGCCCTCCATCAGGCAATGATACAAATACAGATACTTAACCAGGAAAATTGCCCAACTAGACAGCATTCCTTGTCAAGAAGCAGACACATGACAACTATGATCGTGTATACTGCAAAACAAAGTTTTCCTATTACTTGGGTCCAGCTCGTAAAATCAATCTTATGTAGTAATCATTGTTCTGTTAGGTTATATATGAGAAACATGCTCCATTTATATATAGGATTCCTCCCAACTACTAGGGGTCAGCTTGCAAAGTACTTCATAAGACAATATTATGCAGTAACTAATGTTCTGTAAAGTAGTGAATCACCAACTAACAAAAAGCAAAGAGACTGAGACAAAGGTAACTCAGCAAGGACATCAGACACGAAATGTAACTCAAACAAGCACATGCAGAACATAGAAATAAGCAAACCCAAGATATAACAATGTAACTCAAGCATACACATGGGAAATCAGTTGCAATTTTTTTGTCTTTACCATTTCTCCTTTTATCTGCTCAAAAGGCTGCTTGTCTAACTTGTCAATACTTGAACAAATAGTTCTGAATTTTTCAGGAGGTACTCCACAGATTTCCAACATTCCATCCAACAACTTTCGGTGATTCAATTTAATCTGTATAATAAACAGTAACAAACACATGTAATTAAAGTTAAGCCAGAAAAATGAGGCATACCAAATAATTGCTCACATTATGATGCAGATGCTACTAAACAAATAAACGTCCATTTTGTGACTTTTGTCAAGAAATCAACATACATATTCCACAATTTTATTTATTAAAGAAAAAAGGGACTAGAAAATATTGTAGTTGAGCTCCTGCCAACCAATTTAAGTAAGGCAGATAAGATTAGTATAAACACAAATTTTATTGCAAAGGACTAATATCCTTGATTTTCGTAACTCATCAAAGTATTTCTATAACTCCATTACAATTAAAATCTATGATTTTACATACAAATACAAATTACACAACTCAATTAAACACACATAAGAGTGATCTACAATTAGGATGTAAAATGCTAGCAAACACGCAGTCAAAATTGAGAGACTTTAAGATAAATAATATAACGTTTAATCAATTAATCTAAATCATATTCATACCCGCCAGAAGATAAACAACACTTTATTATGAAAATATGCAGCGAATGAGATCTTGCAATAAATTTTTTTTCTACTGACCAACATAAATTCCAAAAGAACCCATTGGAAGTTCTAAATATTAGCAGTCTAGGAAGCACTTCATAGAGAGTTAAATGGCATTTAGGAAACATGTTACATAGGCTTCTTCATAGAGGTCGAAATCCATGTTACATAGGCTTCTTCATAGAGGTTGAAATCCATCTTTCCATAATTGCTTTACAACAAGATTGAAGGGTTTATGAAAGAATAGAATGAGTCCTATTTCTGTATGCATACCAACATGGAATCATTACAGTAAGACGGACACTTTGCTTCGACGTTTTCTATTGTTAATTTGTTACCACATTGATTGCATTTATGAAGTTTTTTCTTTACCATGAACCAATATCCTTCACCCTCGAAAGCATTTCCAGTAATTTTAAATGATTGAAATTGGGAGCCAGATCTCATAAGTCATAACAATATTCAAAAGAAGTTTCATGCATAACTCCATCTCAAAATTGATACATGTAAGGATCTGTGGTGTTATAATCCATGTCTTTCTTCAATTTAACAAAACTTTGTACGCAATGACACAAACGGAGGGTAAAATGAAAACTTACCTCATAATCTCCAATATTCAGCTCATCAAGAAGTTCTGTCAAAATCTTAATAACCTCAAAATCTGGACCCATTTTTTCAAATTGACCAGCAATATCAAAGTCGCATTGGTAAAATTCACGATATCGTCCTTTGGATGGATTGTCTCTTCTATAGACCTTTGCTATTTGGTACCTTTTGAAAGATGTGATACCATTCATAGCTACATATCTAGCAAATGGAACAGTTAGATCATATCGCAGTGATAAAAGCTCTCCTCCCTGCCGACACGACAAACACAACCCCCATTAGATATATGAGTGATTATTTTAGTTTAATTGTCAAACTATAACAACATTGCACCTTAGCTGCTAGAAACCTAAGAGAAGTATATATGAAGAAGAAATTACAAGGTCTTTCTCAGCAATTATAGGCAATTCCCCATATGATACATGAAAAATATGTAGTGGTCGCAACATATAGGAGATTATTTCATGTTTAAAAATACAACAATACCCGCCAGAAGGTTTAAAAAGCATAAACAAAATTATAAGCAAGATGCAACCAACAAAAGGTCATCCCTATAGCCAAATTCTTGAGAAAACCACACAAGAAAATTTTAGAAGTAGCTCCCTGGCTCAAGCACAGAAAGCCTAAAAGGCCTTTTTTTCATAGCCAAATTAAGAAACACTTCATGCAACTTGCAAAAAAGAAATTAACTGTGAAAAATAAAAACAAAACTCCACTTAAATTGACGACAGTTGAAACTGAGAAATACCTGGTCAGCAAGATCATAAATCAATTTTGAATCTTCCCCATATTTTCCCATGAGGGTTTCTCTCAATTCAAAAACTGGAGTGTCAAGGGCCATCGCACCGTGCCTCTCAAAGACCTCTTCAATAATCGAAAATGCTGTCTTTCTTACTACCATTTGTTCTTTTGCAAAGTCACGAGTACCCTAGGATTTCCAATAATATATACAAGGTCAGAATGCTAGTAAGTCCACTCAGCACAAACCCAAAAAGAAAAAAATCATAAAATCAGCTGAAACAAAAGACCATAATCTGCAAAGGCAACTGACAGCAACCTAAGTATGGTTTCTTGAAAATATACATTCACACAATTGTAATAAGTTTCCAATTCTTTCCAAATGGTCACTATTACAGATTCAAATATCTATCCGTATCGAACTACAAAGTTAAAGTATGTACATTATGTTGTAAAAAAAAAAATCCCTTCCTTTCAAAGACAAAAATAAAGTAAGAGGTAGATAGTAATAAGTTAATAACCACACATAGTTATCCTGAAAACACGAACAGTTTCCCAAAGAAAAAGGTAAAAAAATAGATAAGAAAGAATGATATTAATTTTCTTCTCCTACAAATCAATGAAATAATGTGGATTAGCGAAAATACTCCGAGACAGATAGGATGTCATTAATGATCCACTGTTATCAAATATTGACATATCCCATAGCAGCATCAGATATATGTTTACATCAATTACACAGATATATAGGGACTTGTTAGATATCCCTCTTGAGTTTTCAATTGTCAAAAAATGATGGACAAGTTCGATAGGATCACTGATTCTAGCTTTCTCTACACAAAAAGCGAGATGTATCAAGTAAGAGAGCTAAGGAGCAGGACAAAACTATAGGTTAGGTGCGTCAATGTAAATATCAAATAGATGAGCGGACACTGGTGTGAAAAATATTTCGCACTGAGTTACTGACTGACAATTCGAAAACCATTAATTGTAACTTATGTAAGTATCGACATAATTCCGCTCCAGCTTACTCTGCTTCCGTGCCGAACAAAGCACATGTTTCCATTCGAAACTTAAGTGTGTTAAACTAAATTCTTTTAAGAGATATATTCTAGTCTGGACCATTTGGAAATAAAAGAAAGATATAATTCTTGACAGGTTTCTAATATCAATGATTCTATACTAAATTTCAAAACCAATAACTATCCACTATATTAACTTCAAGGTATCAGAACATGTGTAAAGGGTAAAAATGATTTTTAACTTTTAAAAGTTTATGTTGATGTCAAAAAACTCACTCTAAGAGTGTTTTTAAAACGACTGCTAAAACAACTTCACAATTAGGGGGTGCAAGTAAATATCTGTTTCCATTATCCACATCTACCGTACATTAAGAAACATGTCGAATAAAAGGTTATCTAAAGCCACCAATCAAGTAACAAACAAAATTCAACCACTTAACAACTATATAATCCTTCTTAATTATCATCTTGAATCATATCTGATCAACTATACTTTACATTAAATGATATGAGTACTGGAATCTTACCTTTGGAAGCTTTGGGAGTCTTCTACTCTCATTGCTTTCCACTATCTCCTTAACCTTGTTCAACAAACCATCAAATTCCGGGTCCTTGGGGTCCAAAAACGATGAAAGCTCGTCCGTCCAAATTACCAACAACCCCAAACTATCAACAGCATTTCCTCCCTTGCCCCGCAACCTATCTTTAATCAACTGTACTACAACACTAGTCCCCTTACCCAAAACCACCTTCTTCTTCTTCTCACTCTTCTTCTCTACTCTCACATTCCCTCCTCCATTCACTTCACTACCTTCACTCTTCTTCACATTCAACTCAGCTCCCTCGAGCACCACAAATGCCGTTATTGCCTCCCAAGTCACAATCTTCCACACAATTCCCATTAACACATTCACTTCGTGAGCAAAATTATCATAATTCACTTCAGCGTCAGATCCCAAATGGGAAACCAACTTGAACCCACTAATCAAGCTTTCACCACTTGGGCATTTCTTCTCAAACAATGCCACCAAACTCGACCTCAAATCTTCACTCCCCACCGCATCCACAATCATCTTCGCACGGGACAAACTAAGGTCACCCAAGTGATGAAGCGCAGACGCCACTGACAACAATGTGGTCACCACTGTCCTAGGAGTAACTACTTTCCCGCCAGAATTCAGCTCCGTTCGAGTCTTGGAGTGCAAAGATTTCACCTGCTCTCTCAAACTCGCGTGAATTTGGGGGATTTCCGATACCGCTTCAATTTCAAGCTTACCCACTAATTTAGACCCATTGAGCAGCACCTTCAAATCATTGGCCACAGCAATCACCTCCTTCGCTGCGTACCCATCCCCCAAATCCATCGAATTAAACGCCCTTACATCGGCCTTCAACGCCTCGCAAGACATCGCTGCCACCGCATCGGAAACAGTAGACAACGCGGCGGACTGGTGGTCCAGAAGCGCACATATCCCGCACAAAGCTGAGGATAACTTGAATTCCTCCAACGCAAGAGCCTCCTCTTCGGTCAAAACGAGCGACCCGAGCTCCAAGTCTCGGGAATTGATGGCTTCGGCGAGACGTACCGCGAGAACCGTACGGACGTTGGGGGAACCGGAGAGAGATAAAAGCTTGCAGAGGAGGACGACGAGGGAGGCTCTGCATTCTTCGACAGTTGGGAGGGAGGGGAGGAGAGAGACGAGATTGTGGGCGAGGGGCGATGAGGAGGAGGAGGAGGAGTCGAGCCGATTGAGCGCCGACAAGTCGGTGCGCAGATGAGCAAGGCCCTTGGCGAGGGAGCAGACGGAGGAGGAGGACAGAGACGAGCCCTTGCCTCCTATTGTTATCACTGGCAGCTCCGCCATTGTCGGAGCTCAGAGAGAGAGACTGTGGGAGGTTCTATCCGGTTTCTGAGCTAGGGTTTTTCACGTGAAATGCGGATGCTTTTTTCTTTATTGCATTCGAGGACTGCTTAAAATTGTTAGAAAATGAAAATTGGATTCGAGGACTGCTTATGGTGGAAAATTGTAGGCCCATTTAACAAGAGAGTTATAAAGAGATGTGCGGCAAAGAATATAGAGAATAAAGAGAATAGAGAGAATTTTGAGACGTGATTTCTCACAACGATTGCTTCTTTGTTTATAAAAATATTACAATACAATTACAAAATTAATTAAAATATATAATCAAATCTCATAAAGATTTATACAATGACATTCTTAATCTAACTAAAGACTACAAAAACTTTTTTTTATTATTAAAAGCACTTCTTTTATTGTTATTTTAAAGGCCAATTCGAAATTTTCATGAACTAAAAACATTTTTTGTTTATTATTTTAATAGAAATGTCTTATTTACCCAAATATTTTTCTATATGATATTTTTTTTTATTAATTCTCTCTTAATTTTTTAAATAAATAGTCGAATCTAACATTTAAAAAACTATTACAAATTTATAAATCTGCTAATTACTCTCTGAACTATTTTTTTCAATTGATTTATGACACACCCCGATCCTAGAATCAAGGCGTGCTGGCTGTCACGTGAGTGTGACGTAGCCAAAAGTGCGACACGGAAGCAAGATATAATAGAAATATGAAGCAATTTAAAACAACCACTATCAGTAATAACCTACTAGCATAGAAGAGTGAGTTATAAAGTAAAACACACGAATTCAGAGCGTAGGTAACAAGTGCAGTCAAGTAGGACTATAATTAAAAGTGCAACACCCGCATGTGAGTCCTATATGTAGAACGTCTGTCAGAACGCCGAAAAAGACCTCGTGAGCCACCAACTGCTAGCGAGAACCTGGAGGGGCGCAAAACAAAGATGAGTGGGTCAGTAAAACCAAAGATTTTCCAAAACATTTCTAACCCCTTACCGTAAAACCTGTATACTTTCCCAGAAATTTAGCATAATAGCATAATACTTTTCATAAATCTCAAATCATCAATTTTTCTCAAAAACCAGAAAGTATGCCATGTCATAATGTAAAAAACAGAATATGGATGCTTCAATATGACAGATGATATAATGAACTAACCGGAGACCCTATAATGGTCCTGTACGGCTAATTCTAGCTCAATATTCCCCCCTGCCGGAGTCACTCCAGTGATCTATACGACCCTACTATGCACGTCACTCGGAACTACGTAAGGTAGTCTATACGATGAAAGGTGTAAGAATACGCTCTAGTGCTTCTCTCATCAATCATCGGCGCGCATAAACTAAGGTCACCCACTAGTCGGAATCACATCTAGCGATCTACACGACTAGCATGTCGGAACCCTCACATGGTCTGTACGACATTCACCTACTTGGATCCAAGGCGAGCGTGCGGTGCGGTGAATAATATAAGCACTAACACCTAGGGTGCAGGTTATGAGCTTTCAATGCAATTCACATAAAATAAATCGTATGAATAATGTAAAACTCACATGTGCGTCCACAGCGTCAATTCATATATATATGCATCAATTATCAATTCAAATATCTCATCAATTGCATGCATGGCATTCTAAAACATATTTTCAAATAAATTCATTTTCTGGGAAAAAACAATAGTATATAGGTAATACGAAAACAAAACTGCCCACTCACTGGTAAGTCGATGGGTCGTAACCCCCGTGACGTCCCTGGATGCGCTCGTCCTCGGGATAGGTGTCACCTATATGCGAAATAACTATAAAAACGTTAATTAAAACACATAACCAATAATTCGAAATAACTTCTCATACGGTGCTCAATTTGGGTATGTGAATATACCACATCGACCTATTCGACGTCACGGATGTCGAGAAATTTTTAGAAATTTTTTTTGATGTGGCATGCGCTCCCACGCGCCAGGGCAGGTACGGGTACACGCGCGCCCACGCGCGTCTTCTTCCTCGCGAGCTCGCCGGACTGAATTTTCCGGTGGCCGGAAAACTGGGCAATTTTTAAATGTCTTGTTCTCCTTCGTTTCTCAACCATTTTCTTCGTATTTTATATCAATTTGAAGCCCTCAACATGTAGAATCACGATGGACTAGTTTCAAGGTCTAAAATCCACTAGATTTAACCTGAGGAAGCACGATAATCCGGCAAATTTTGAAAGACTCCGTTCTCAGTCCTCCGACGTCCAAATGTTACCAACGAAGTACCCTGAAACTCGTGAGGATCTCCTGAAGCTCACTGTGAGCTTGAAATTCCCTGAAATGTAAGATTTCACGTGTGCATGAACAGTGCACATTTTCGGGGTTAGGGTTTCACGATGATTCCGAGGGTTTCACTTCCTAAAACTAGTACCATTCAACTCAGAACATCAAAAGGATGAAGAATCATACCTTATTTGCTTCGATCCGCAAAGTTTTGAAGGTTTTTGGTCTTGTCCGTACGGTTCGAGGGTGAGAGAGAGACTGAACATAGAGGAAAGAGAAAGAAAGCACGGGGGAAGGGAGAGAGAAGGTGAGTCCGTGTGTGAGGGTGTGGTCCATCTAAAACAATTCCACTTCAATCCCTAACCACACAAATTTACAACCCAATTTTTATCCAACTTAAATGATATTTCCAATAATTTGGGAAATATGAAATATTCAAAACATGTCACACACACTTACCTTAGTAACGTCAAGGGTACTTTCGTCCTTTCACGTCCTTAATAAGAAAATCTCGGGACGGGCTATGACAATTTATCCCTTTAATTAGTACAAAATATTTAAATATCTCACCACCGTTATATTTAAGAGAATTGTCCAAATTCAATTAAATATTGTCATATGGGGGGGTGGGCATGAGACGCATGTAACTGCAAAATATTTAGTTGTCTTGTACTAGTTAAGAGAGTACAACAAAAAAAGTAGTTTGGAGTTAATTGACATCCTTGTAATAGTTCGAGAGTATTTGGCAGTTTACCCAAGTATTTTTTTTATTATTCGTTTTTCATATATTTTAGATTTTAAGTAATCAAGACACTTAGTGACACATCTTGACCCGAATGTCCACTAAGACTCCGAATCGAGCTGCGTTGACCAATACCTGAAAGATGACGAAGCCATAAAGTGTGATGATGTAGAAAAATGTGAATAAATTTAAATCTAAGAGTGCCTAATTACCAAAGTGCTCTGGTGAGCGGGAAAGAACTCACTTCATACATGATGTTAGAGCATAAATACAGTAGAGTGGATTAAGAATCGTACCCTCGATAGAATCTCCAATACTAAAAATCGCCACGAATCTTTGACGATAAGAAAGCTCAGCTAATAAAACATGGAGGGTGAAAACAAAACAAGGGTGAGTGGCCCTAGAAATGAAATTTTAATAGAAACCATCTAAAGCATTATAACCCCTCGCTGCAACACTTGTATAGTTTCCAAAAAATCATACCATGTGTCAATGTGAAATCAAAAGTATATCAACAGTAAACCATAAATATACCATAACACAACATCTCATCAGCAATATCAATAATTATGTGATTAATAACTCATACTAGCATGCAAGTTGGCGTTACCTATGGTGACCTGTACGACTGCACCCATATCTCATCAATCAATGCTAACTCATAAGTTGGTGTCACCTATAGTGACCTGTACGACTTATCCATATCTCATCACATATGCTAGCTCATAAATCGGGAGTCACCTCTAGCGACTTGTACAACTTATCCATATCTCATCACATATGCTAACTCATATGTCGAGAGTAACTATAGTTACCTGTACGACTTATCCATATCTCATCACATATGCTAGCTCATAAGTCGGGAGTCACCTATAGCGACATGTACGACTTATCCATATCTCATCACATATGCTAGCTTATAAGTCGGGAGTCACCTCTAGTGACCTGTACGACTTATCCATATCTCATAACATATGCTAACTCATAAGTTGGGAGTCACCTTTAGTGACCTGTATGACTTATCCATAGCTCATTAAGTATACATGCACACGAGTCGGAACCACCTATGGTGGTCTATACGACAGGACTAAGTGTAAATAAATACGCTCAAGTGCTACAATCACGTGAAGACTGTGCGAATAATCGTGGGTCACCTACGAGTCGGAACCACCTATAGTGGTTTGTAAGACAGGCATGTGCACCTACCTTGGATCCAAGGTGAGCGTAAGGTGCGGGAGGTGAACATCATGTGAAGGACTGTGCCCTGGCCACTAGCGGAAGCATTAACACCGGGGTGCAGGTTTATGAGCTTTAAATGCATCTCATGTAACATATACAACTCATAGGCAACTTGTACGACAATGTCGGAGTTGCCTAAAACATAATGTGATCATGCCATAACTCAATCATTTCAACTAATATCATAACTCACCTGAACTTACCTGTGTATTCAGCGTTCATCTTCGCACTTCAAAGCATTCATAATAATTTTGTGCAAGTAGTATACACATGGATATGCCATGATGCAAATCTAAAACTTAACCATATCATAGTATTTTTCCAATATATATGCATATATATAATGTGGCGTAAAATGCACAATCTATAACGCCCTACTCTTGAATTATTTATTTTCAGAAATAATTATCGGGGATAAGTCCAACTAAACACTAGTTTAATTAACTATCATTACTTACGTTTCCTCATTTCAATTTCTTGATTCCTTCCACATTGATTTATGTGTTGGAAATGTGCCCTAAAACCAATCATATGATGATACTTTACGGACATTTCATATGTTAAACTAATCTAGTTTAATATCAAGGGCAAAGATTATTGTTTAAGCCGTCTCATATAAATGTTATATGCTTAAACGATAAGTCCAAGGAATATGTGATTGGGAGAATGCAATCTAAAGAAGTTAGATTCATGAGACCATTCTTTCGTACACACATCCTAAACGTTCCTGATCATAGGATTGCCAATTGGGCATTGACAGTCCGTTAAGATCAGTACGTGTTATGTCTTCTCTCAGGGAGAATGACTAGTCTCGAGTCATTGGTGTGTGTGACATCAAGACAAGCATGTAGGTGCTCAATAGCGAATGAGTCCACTGAACATGATCAACGAGGAGTTCTCATACTCATGTCACATGAGAACTCATGGTTGGGATAATGCAAAGTAGTCCTTTGACCTGAGGCATCATAGTTGTCTTGTGGTTAAGTCATTGATATTTGATTATGTCAAAGTCACTCCATCAGGAGGGTGTCCACGACATAGTTGGGGTTAAGCCACTTAGCCATGAAGGCAAGTGAATGCGCAACAAGGGATCTCTAACCTTCAAACTGTTTGAGGGAGAATACTCTATGATATGATTAAGAATCTCTAGCCAGAGTATGAATGAGATTTAGGAAGTTGTTCCAAATCAAATTCAAGGTAATCATATAAGCACATGAATCACATTGGATAGTAGACATGAATAAACTAAACTATCAAACCAAACAATGTGGTCAAGAGTATTGTATTAGAGAAAGACCGTATTTCATTTGTAATCCTAAACTGAATAGGTTCTCCACCTCTTCTTATTAGCTTGGGTAACCATGATATGCTGCTAGGTGTCACTCATGGTTTGTGGAAGCCCTAAACGTGTATAATCACTAAAGGGAGAATTGAAAGTAAGTTTCAATTCACAATCGATTTGAAATGGTTTTAATCGCCCACTGCCTCGCTAAAAGGAACCTAATGGATCGTACACCATGTAAGGTAGAGATTGAAGAAATAATGGAAATGAGTAAGAATAATTAAAGGGTTTAATTATATATGGCAATGATTAATTAATATGTTAATTAATCAAACGAATAAAGTTCGTTAAAGACCACGGATTTAGTTATGGGCCTCAAGGCCCAATGGGCTTCGAACCGTCAAGCCCATTGACTTAAGTTGTATGACAACTTAATGACTAATAATTCACAAAGGCCTTAAAAGCCCAATGAAACCCTTAAGGCCGGCCATTTAGAGATGGAGTGGGTTTTGGACTTATTTACAAGTTTGCCACTCCAATGAATTAAGGTATAAATATGACTTTATAGCCAAAATTCATTTAGAGTTTTTCTTTTAGAGAATTGGAGAGAACATGTCTCTCCCTTTTCTCTCTAAGAGGCCGGCCCCCTAGGAGGGGATTAGCTAGTAATCTTTCTCCTCCAAGGTCACTCATTTCTTCATCAATCTTTCCTAGGTGTGGAGACTTAGAGGTTCTCAATTTTGGGAACTTGGAGAAACCTATTCTTCCATTCAAATCCATGGATCTAAGAAGCAAGGAATGAAGGCCCTCTCCTTGGGTGATTAGACTTTGCTTATGCAAAGAGGAATCTACAAAGGTATACATTTCTTAACTCACTTTGATTTGAGTTGAGTCTTGGTTCACCAATCTACTAGGCTTTGAATTTCATGGTTAATGTTTTGTTTTTAAGTGCATACAAGCATGATTCCGCCTTTAATTGTTAATTGCATGCTAATAGATGTTGTTTAAATGAACATGTTTTTCACAAATTTTCCTTCATTATGACCAACATCCAATCACTATAACATAAGGTTAAATCTCATATTTTCACCAATTTCCCTCACATTGCTCAATTCCCAAACAAGGTTTTTGTTTCAAATATTGTATGGTTGCATCTAACGTCTCGTTAGACTGTCTACGTACTCTAAACAAGGATCAAGCCATTCGTAGTTTACAATAGTACTTCAAAGCATTCACATTAATCATAAGCAATAATTGATTTGTAAACATTTATGGAATTGTCAATCATATGTGTGTGTGTATATATATATATATATAATACACGATAGAATGGAAAAGACCCACTCACCTGAGGTCTGTGCCACAACTCCTTAGCACGCATATCGAGACATCACGAACCATTGTTGCCTATGACCAATTATCAAATCACATCTCAGAGTTCTGACTGATAAAATACATAATTTACATAAAACGCATCCCTATGTAATTCAATTCGGAAGATTTGCATCACGGATTTCCAATCCGTTGCTTCCAAAGATTCACATTATACTTCTAGAACAACATCCTAATGTTTCATTATGATTCAACGGTCTGATCTCTACCAATTGCCCAAAATCAAGTGGCAAATCCAATTTGACCTAGAAGAGCCCCAATTTTGCTAAACCCCGTAGGAAACTCTAGTTTTTAGAGTCCTCAATTCGGCTCCATAGCAACTCCGATGCCCCCAAACTTGTTTGGGCTTTGTTCCTGAGCTTCAGAGGAGTATTTTGATGGTGATGATTTGATGAAATCATTTAAGAATTTGGTGAATCTCAGCCAAGAATCGTTGCACCCACCGGTGCGATTTTTCCTAAAATTACCACCAAATTCCTTCTAATTTTGGAAGGAAAAGGAAGAGGGAAGGTTATGGAGTAGGTTGCAGGTAGTGGGAAGGTTTGAATCGTCAGAAAAATGGCGGAATTTGGCCGTGGTGCTCGTCGGGTCTAGCGAGTCAAGGGGGAAACCCGGTTTCCCTTTCATTTTCTTCTCCCTCATTTCCCTCCTTTCCCCTTTCTCTGGTTGGTCACCTCCTCCTCTCTCTTCTCCCCATTCGTCTACCATCTCTCCCTCATCTCTCTCATTAGGTAGTTGCCCTTTCCTTTTTTTTTCTTCCTTATCTCGTTCCCCCCCCCCCTCACTTCTTCTCTTCTTCTTCCTCTTAAAAAAATAACTAAATGATAAAAAAAATTATAAACATTATAAAAATTAACAAAAATGTAAAATTTGGGACGGGATGTCACACTTAGGGAGCATTTGTTGCAACGAACTATCTCGGACTAAATTAGTTTCAGGGAGTAAGCTAGACTAATTTAATAAAGTGTTTGGTGCAGGGCTAAAAAACAGGAAAATGAACAAACTCAAATATTATATCATTTAATTCATATTTATTAATATTTTATTATTAGTTTATCTTTTTATTTTTTTCTAGAATCATCTCTCTCTATACCTATACCTTTTTTCTTCCGTCCACCTTCTCCCTATTCCTTTCACCTCCTTTTCTCTATTTCACCCTTTTTTTTATAGAATCCTCTTCCCTTCATATCTTTTTCTTTGTTTCACCTTTTCTACGGAATCCTCTTTTCCTCCACTCTCTCCCTCACCTCTCCCTCTTTTCCTCGTGTAGAATATTCGTTGGTGCTCTCCACGCAATGCATCCTCTGATTTTTTTTTTGGAAATTTGGCTTTTTGTTTTGAATTTTGTGAAGGGATTTGTATGCAAGTGCTTCTGGGGGTTTTGCTTTTTTTTTTTTAATTTTTTTTATTTTACGAGTTGGATTTTGAGATTTAAGCGATGGGTGAGGGTGGGGGTGGGGGTGGGGATGCGTTTCAGATCTGGGTTGGGCAAGGGAGTACAAGTTGCAGACAATAAGGTGTGCTATGAAATCTCGTCCTCGGTTTTCACTATGTGCGATGACTTTTAGTATTTTGTATTTCATAATTCCAACGCGTTTATATTTGCGATGTAAAATTTTTCTGATAAGTAAAAGCACAAAATGCCCCTAATGGGCTAAACAGAATTCTATGAGTTCGTACTTGATCTCTATATGTTTTGCCACATTTCTTTGCATATTTGGATAGTACATATCGATAAGAACGCGTGGCCACAAGTGGAATGAAATTTGGAGCTATAACAAAGATTTTGCAAACTTGAAAGTCGAGGGCATTTTAGTAATTTTACCATTATTTCGACACATGTTGTTTGTCTTTAATGGCCTTCTTGTGTGTGCCCGTAGGGCGCACTGCTAAAAGATTTTGGAACCTCTCTCTTTCTTTTCTCTCGACCTCACTATCCTCTCATTTTTGTTTTTCCTCTTGTCTCTCTTTTGTTTTCTCACCAAGAAGAGCACCACGCCACCTCCAAATCTTAACAAGTTAATCACTAAATCATCACCAAAACAAGCTCATTCTCTTTACCAGCTCAAGGATGAGCTTTGGATTGTGAAAAAAGGACGACGAAACGAAGTTTCTAGAGCTTCAAAATAGATCGAGAGTTTACCGTAAATTTCATATCGTTTCCATCCATCTTTTGGACTTCAAACAGGTATAAATCAATTCTTCTCATTGAGCAGACGAATTTCCATATATAGACCATCAAATTGGCTGAAAAATGAAAAGTTATGAGCTTTAGAAAAAAATTCAAAAATTCGGCGAGCTTACCCATATTCCATTGGGTTTTCGGCGGGTCAGGTCAGTTCTAGTTTGGCTTGGCTTGGCCAGGTTAGCGTTCACCGATGACATTTGACTTTTTTGGATTTTGACCCAAGACATCTCTCAACATATATCGACTCTTTGATTCCAAATCGACGCTCCGTTTGACATGCCCCAACCTCGATATCCTCATATACCAGGGTAGGCACGTGCTGGTTGACGCCCGAGGGTGATAAAGCCATTTAAAACACGCATATAACTAAAACATATGCAATTAGAACGATTATACTAAAACAAAACGTGTTTAGAGCATACAACTAGCTAAGAATCATATGAAGGAATTGCTAGGAAAAGATACAAATAAAGGAATGATACATATGTTGAGAAGGCTCGAGGATACATATGTTGTAAAGCCGTGACGCCAGGAGGCTCGAGGATACCTATGCTTTAAAGCCCTGACGCCAGGATCATGTGCATCAATCCTAACTTCTGAGGGGGTGCAAAAATAGAAAAGGTCAGTGGACCAAAGTTTATAATAATAATACTAGTAATAGGAAAACCATTTTCATTGTGAACATACTAACCCCCTGTTTTGAAAACATATATAATACTACATATAGGTTTTATAAAAACCCTAGCATGCCACACAAAATCTTCGTAAAACATGTACGTTTAAAATCATGCTCAATAATGCTGAAAACGTCGCTTGAAGGCAAATCAGTAAATCTCATCAGTGAAGTACTCAACTAGGGGTATCATAGTCGCCCGAAGGCAGTATCTGTCCATCACCTGAAGGTGAAGTAGCATAACCTGTCCATCACCTGTAAGTGATGCTGAATAACCTGTCCACCACCCGTAGGTGAAGCTGAATCAAATAGCATAACATCCACACCGACACTAGCTGTGGCTAGTGAAGCTGTCTGACACCACTTTCAGCGATGATGCTGGGGTATGTATTATATCATATCTCACTCATCCATCACTTATGTCCTATGGTGACACGTCCCGACCCCGATATTCTCTGAATACTCGGATAGGCATGTGCTGGCCGACACCTGAGGGTGACGAAAGCCATTTATTGATTACAAGAGTAATGATTAGGAGGAACATAAACATGAATAATCATTAGAATCTAAGAGTAATAAACATAGTTTAAGGAAGTGTCTAGAGTGCACAGAACACAATCTAAAACAAGATCACAAAAGGAAAGATCATTACAGGATATCACACAAGTGAGTGATAGATTGCTGCTGGTAGAGGAATGCCTCGTATGTCGTGTCGTAGTCCTCATTTCTAAGACCAGAATGGGGGCGACAAAGGTGAGTGGACCAAGTTCATATATACAATAATAATAAAACAGTTATCAAGATACTAACCCCTACATTTTATATAAAGAAAACTACTAGCATAATAAGTGATAAGTTTAATGAAAAACCTAGCATGCCAAAAGTATCTCAAGAGACATATCGTAGAACACAAAATATCAAACGTCTCATAAATCGTCTCGTATTGTAATGTTCTACTAGTAAGATCATTGAATAAATATATATCTCCCGGCCATATGCCAGCACCGTGGTCTCTGCGCTTGTAGCCAGAGATTACCAACTCCCGGCCCAATGCTTGCTCCGTGTCCCTCAGCCCGTAGCTAAGGATTATTTCTCCTGGCCTATCTGCCAACACCAGATCCTCGCCCCAGGCGGCATAGTGTCCACTAGGTATGCATAAATAGTAACACCTCTAAAAATAATCACTTCATAGTATAAAGTCATCCATCATCTATACTATAAATAGGGGTTTCTAAAACATGTTCTAGCATCCTATCGTCATTCATCATATAGTCTACCAGTTCATGGTTTTTATAAAAATATGATATATCAAACTATAGCTCAATATAGGCTAACAATTAATTCCTCACCAAAAAAGAGCCAATAAACAACATATTTCATAAACATGCTTAACATAAAAATCAGTTCATAAACTTGTAAGGCATGCATTTCATTTATGCAATTAAATTAGAAAATTATGCAAATTTTAGAAAGGGTCCACTTACAGATACTCCGTAGCAGCATAATTGTGCGGAAAAGGATTAAGGAAATCCCCACTAGCAACTTCACCTAGGCACAAAAATGTACAATTTATTAAACTACCCAACTATTGAATTTCAAGAATTGGAAATGGGTCTTGGGTTTGGATCCGGATTAGGGTTTAGGTTTAAATAAGGTTAGGATCTATTGGGTTTGGTTTTGGATAGGCCTAGGAATAAAAAGGATGGTTTGGGCTTGAGCCCAAACCCACACGACACCCACACATATGCCAGCACACACACACACACACACACACACACACACACACTTACACGCATAGTACATAAACACACACCTGCACACACATACACACTTACACACGCACACACGCAATACACTCACACCCCCGGCACTGCACACACACGGACACACACCTACACACTCACACACCACACACTCGCATAGCTCAACACACCCACACAAAAACACTAAGCCCAAAACAAGGTACGGCCCGCAGGCCAACTAACCAAAAAGGAATAAAGCTGGTCCAAGAATGGGCTAAGGCTCGTGGTGTTTGAGAAGGCCTGATGGCCTGGGTGGTTTGGGTGCAGTCGGGGAAGAACACCGGAGCTGTAGTAACTCCGGTCGACGGCGAACGTGTAAACTACTACCAAAACCAATTACTAAAATTAAGAGGTAAGAGAGTGGAGTATTTTTCATACCCTAGCTTCGCTGTGAACAGTTGTGAGAGCTCGGAAAGAATCCTTGAAAGTCACGGTTCCGTCAGAAAAAATGCGGGTGAATTTCCCCGTGCCGTTCTCGTCCTCAAACCTTGGAAAAACAACATAATTTTGAACCCACAACGTCCCACAACAACAATGGTAATTTAAAAAGGTAAACAAACTTACGTAGCCGGAAAGAATGGAGAGATTCATCGAAGGTCCTTTCTTTGAGTTCCTTGACCTCACTGCGACGGCGAGAGAGAGAGAGAGAGAGGGGGGGAGATATGGTGCAAAGGAGATGATGATGAAGATGGTCTACACTAGAGCTGCATGCAGGATGCTTGGCAGGTCACGGTGCAAGGAGTGAAGGGAGAGAGAAAAGTTCCTATGGGAGAGAGATCTAAGAGGGAGGACTCAGGTAGAGGGGAAAGAGAAGAGAGTTAAGAACCTGCCACGTGGTAGTTTAGGAACAATAGGGAATCTAGATCAAGGGTTAGGATTAAAAGAGATAAAGGATTAAATTGATAGATTTAAAAAATTTCTAGAGGAAAAATAGAAATAAAATGGAAATATAGGGGTGGTTGTAACAATCTACCCCATTTACAGAAATTTCGTCCCCGAAATTGCGAAGTTACACGAAAAGAAAGGGATATTGATTCCACATTGATTCCTCTGTTTCCCAAGTAGCTTCTTCGACTGCATGGTTCCTCCACAGTACCTTTACCAAAAGAATAACTTTGCTTCGCAACACTTTATCATGTCTGTCAAGGATAGCCACTGGTTCTTCTACATAGCTAGCATCCAGATTTACTTCTAATGGCTCTATCTGGATGATATAAGAAGGATCTGGTACATATTTATGAAGCATGGAAACATGGAAAACATTATGGATCAGTGACAACTCCGGTAAGTAACTGCACCAACTTATAAGCAACTGCACCAATTCTCTCAATAATCTGATAGGGACCGACGTATCGATGACTCAGCTTTCCTTGCTTACCAAAATGAACAACACCCTTCCAGGGAGACAACTTCAAGAACACAAAGTCACCCACTGTAAATTCACGATCCTTGAAATGTTTGTCTGCAATGCTTTTCTATCGGTCTTGTGCTGCTTTCAAATTCGCCTTAATTAGTTAGATATTAGCATTGGTGGTATCCACAATCTCTGGTCCTACCAACGACCTTTCTCCTGCCTCTGTCCAACATAATGGCGTCTTACACGCATTCCCGTAAAGTGCTTCAAAATGGGTCATACCAATAGTCGAGTGATAACTATTATTGTAAGCAAACTCCATCAACGACAAATAGTTATCCCAGCTGCCTTTCCATTGTAACACCAACACTCTCAACATGTTCTCTAAAGTCTAAATCGTCCGCTCGAACTGACCATCAGTTTGTGGATGATAAACAGTGCTGAACAGTAACTGAGTATCCATAGTAGCATTAAGGGCTTTCCAAAACCTGGAAGTAAATATGGGATCTGTGTCTGACACAATTGTGATGGGTACACCATGAAGACGAACAATATTATCGACGAATAATTTCGCCAATTTCTCCAACGAGTAAGTCTGTTAACTGGTAAGAAATGAGCGGTCTTAGTAAGCCGATCGACAATTACCCAAATACCATCGTACATTGACGGTGTTCTAGGCAGTCCGTACACAAAGTCCATAGTGATATCCTCCCACTTCCAAACTGGTATCAGAAGATTCTGCAGCAGTCCCCCAGGTCTTTGTTTGTCTGCTTTAACCTGTTGGCAGATTAAACATATACTTATATACTCTGCTACATCCCGTTTCATCCCTTCCTAGAAATAGAAATGATAAATGGTGCGATACAATTTAGTACTTCCTGGATGCATAACATAAACTGAAGTATGAGCCTCATCAAGAATTTCCTTTTTAACAGCTTCGTTATCTTTACGCATGAACAAACGGTTCCCTTTCAATAACGCTCCGTCCTTACGAATGATGAGTTTCTCATTATCCCCCTTCAACACTTGTTCTTTTAATTCAGCGCATTCCGGATCAAGTTCTTGAGCTTCTATGACCATGTCTACAAAGATAGGTCTAACCTGAAAATGTGCTAGCCAAGCTCCGTGCTCACCTAGTTCCAAATTAACACCAATTTTCCGAAGAGAAAATAGTAATGAAACGTGTACAACTTAAAGTGATGCAAGCTGCTCGTGATGTTTATGACTAAGAGCATCAGCCACGGCATTAGCATGCCCAGGATGGTACTCGATCAAACAGTCATAATCACTGATAAACTCCATCCACCTTCTCTATCTCAAATTCAGCTCCATCCACCTTCTCTATCTCAAATTCAGCTCCTTCTTGGTGAACACATACTTAAGACTCTTATGATCCGTGAAAAATACAACATTTCTCTTTGTTTGTACCATATTTGACCAATCCTGAAACTATTGAGCATCGGTCAACGTTATACCGTCAAGGACACATAAGAGTTTTCCTCCAACCAGGAGGCCAATCACAGTGTGACACGTGTCGACATCATAGCCAATCATAGCGCGACACGTGTCAACATCAGAAGCTAATCATAACACGACATGTGTCAATGTCAGAACAAAGCTAGAAATTATCTTCTATAAAAGGAGATCATTCTCCCACAATATTTCCCAATGTCATTTGTACTTAATCATTCACTAATACTCACTAAAGGAGAGCTTGAACCTATGTACTTGTGTAAACCCTTCACAATTAATGAGAACTGCTCTACTCTGTGGACGTAGCCAATCTGGGTGAACCACGTACATCTTGTGTTTGCTACCCTATCTCTATCCATTTACATACTTATCCACACTAGTGACCGGAGCAATCTAGCAAAGGTCATAAGCTTGACATTTTTTGTTGTACCAAAAGCCTCACTGATTTTGTGCATCAACATTTGGCGCCGTCTGTGGGAAACGCACATATTCCTACTCTCTTTAGCTTTGTCAAGCTGGTTTCCACCATTCGTACACTCTCTTTTGACCAAGCATCCCTCTTCAACATGGGGAGTGAAGAAAGCCACAGCACGCAGAACGACACACCCTCGCACCTAGTGCGAAGCAACGAAAGAATGAACAAAAAAAACTCATTATTTAAGCTAAAGTCGAGGAGCTGGAGGCTCAGAACAACAAAATAACAATAAAGAATGAGATCCTTCAGAAACAATATGAGAAGCTTTTCGAGACGCTCCACAAAACTAAGCGTACTCAAACACGCAAGCTTGTTGCCTCTGTGGACATCAACCATCATCTGGGTGCCCCCCAACATGGAGAGTCACCTTCCTTCGACATGGGTATCCCTGATGAGGAACGAGCTAATCATCAAAACATTGATCAACATGAGACTTCTCTCAACCTAGCTGCTTCGACTTGAAGCAGGAGAAGTGGAGGAAGACACCTCCTTGCAGAAGGGTTAGAAAGATCGAAAGCCGTTTATCGTGACTGCCGAGACTTCCTAAAGCAACGTTGAGAGAATCCCCTCCACATAAGCTCAAGATCAATGACCCAAGGGTTTCTAAAAAACTTGGTCCCCTCCCACAACCGAAGCCAGCTGCCAATCTAGGGAAGGAACGACAGGTCCTAGAGGAACATGAAGGTACAAGGGACTCGGAGGTATTCCGACAGACTCGCCCTAGAAGTCAGTATGATAAGTCCAAGGAAAAACCATACGTTCTTGCTCAAACTTTTCTACTTCCAAGAGGCGATGGAGACTTACAGAAGAAAATTCCAATGGTACATGACTCCACTCAAGACCCCATTGTCATATAGCTCCTTAAGGAAGTAAACAAGTTGAAGGCCAAATGTTAAGCCGAGATACCTAACTAGAACCAACCCAGTCCAGTCCTGGCCCTCTCACAAGGAGGATCCTCGACACCCCATTTAAGAGAAGACAAAACAAAAGCTTGGTTTACAACTCTATACTAGAAGGGATGACCCAATTGAACACCTTAACCTTTTTTAGTCCACTATGGCAGAACTCTAAACTGGTATTGTCGTCTTCCACCTGAGACAATAGACTCATTTGAGGAACTAAGGAAACTGTTTGTCTCTCAACACATATTCCAAACTGATCGTTTACATTCTTCAGATGACTTGTACATTATTCGCCAGAAGCCGGTCGAGTCACTACGAGAGTATGCCGGTCGCTTCAGCCATGAGTATTCTTGCTGCATTGAGGCAGATGACAAAACCGCCCTCAAAGCCTTCACGGCAGGCCTACATGATTGTTTATTCAAGTACATGATTAATGCCAACACTTGAAAGACTTACTCTTAGGTGATGACACATGCTTACAACCACGCTTCCGCCGAAGTAAGGATATACCAAGAGAACCCCCATATGGTTAACCCTTATCAACAAGTGGGAAGTGGATGTCAAGTTCTACCAAGTGAGGAAATCTTGGCCATTCAAACACCCATTGCATCATTTTTTTGCCTTATTTAGCTACTCGCTAAGTCACCAAACATATTTGTCTCTTGGTAAGATGAAGGATTTTTACTCTCAACAAGCCCATTACAACAAGAGGGATAAAAGTTCGTACTAAGATAACCAGGGGTCAATGTACCGTCGACTATTATGATTATGGGACAAGCCTCACTCTTTCAAAGTGGAGGACTAGGTACTGAAGGAAATGCTATTATAAGAAGGCATACACATTACAAATGTTTTGACGTTCAACCGTTTGAGATCTTTTGTCACACAAGCCATTCGGCAAATATTTAAAGAAAAGGGAATTCAGACAACTTCTTCTGAGTCATTTGCATTCCTAGCACTGGAACACTTGGTTTACGCTGACCTACCTCTATACTCCAACTCAGAGCTTCAACATACGTACTTTGACACAAAGTATGTGATACTAAGTGTTACAACCAACATTGTTCACATATCGAAAACATGGATCCCTTCATGCATAGCAAAACATTCATAAGCATCACTCATGTCAATCAACATAAACATCATACATTCCAACATATTCATACAGAAACATCATACATTCCAACACATCCATACATAAACCAATTGTGCTTCGAAATGGGTCAACATACTTTGTGTCATTCGACATTTGCTACAATGTGCCTCGGCACCTTGCCCTTATTCTCACCAACTAGGTGATGAAGGAACTCATCTTCATGCCACCAACCAGGTGATGAAATGTACACTCTCTTTCATGCCACCAACCAGGTGATGAAATGTGAAGAAGGAACTCATCTTCATGCCACCAACCAGGTGATGAAATGTACAACCTGTACTCTCATCCATGCCACCAACCAGGTGATGAAATGTACAACCTGTACTCTCCTTCATGCCACCAATCAGGTGATGAAATGTACAACTCGTACTCTAATATTATTTGGCAACTTGCCGCTCTTATCACCAATCAGGTGAAGAATGAACTCATCTTCATGCCACCAACCAAGTGATGAAATGTACAACCCATACTTTCCTTCATACCACCAACCAGGTGATGAAATGTGAAGAAGGAACTCATCTTCGTGCCACCAACTAGGTGATGAAATGTGATGAAAGGTGATGAAAGAACTCACATTCATACCACCAACCAAGTGATGAAAGCAACTCACCATTCGTTCCATTAACCAGAAGACGAATGGTACAACTTGTACATGTGAACTTCGAGCATTCACAAATAATAAAAAACCCTCAAGCTTTACAACTTAACTAGGGGAGCACTTATGCCTAACAAGAGTTATAGTCACCAACAACGGCTTCAGTGCATGGTATACGAAGATCAAGCTCTTCAGCCCTCTTGCATCTGCTTCAGACATTTCTCTTCTGTAACAATGCAAACACTACAACTCGTAGAAAGCTTCACACATTCTTGATCAAGATTGTTCAAAGCAAATTCAATTTATATGGTTCATCCAAACCTTCGACTACTACAAGGTGTGGCTTGCATCACAATCTCTTGCTCAATAGTGAAGAAGCAACATTTGTATATGTTGTCTCTCCCACATTTTCAAATTTCTAGTTTTCCATAAAAAAAAAAGAAATTGGGAAATTCAACAAAGCTTCATCAATAGAGGACAACTACAAAATCTCAAAAGCTTCACACACTCTTGATCAAGACAGTGTGAAGCAAAACGAATTTATGGTGCCAACAAGAGCTTCATCAAAGGAGTTCAACCACAATTCTCAAAAGCTTCACACACTCTTGATCAACACAGTGTGAAGCAAAACCAATTTATGGTATCAACAAGAGCTTCATCAATGGAGGCAACCACAATTCTTAAAAGCTTCACACACTCTTGATCAAGACAGTGTGAAGCAAAACCAATTTATGGTGTCAGCAAGAGCTTCATTAATGGAGGGCAACCACAATTCTTAAAAGCTTCACACACTCTTGATCAAGACAGTATGAAGCAAAACCAATTTATGGTGCCAATAAAAGCTTCATCAAAGGAGTTCAACCATAATTCTCAAAAGCTTCACACACTCTTGATCAACACAGTGTGAAGCAAAACCAATTTATGGTGCCAACAAAAGCTTCAACACTAAAGCATCACCTACAATGCTTCAACTCTAAAGCTTCACCTACAAAGCTTCAACTTAAAAGCTTTACCACAAAAGCTTCAACAAATGGAGTGCAACTACAATTCTCAAAAGCTTCACACACTCTTGATCAAGATAGTGTGAACCAAAATCAATTCATGGTACCCAACAAAAGCTTTAACTCCAAAGCTTCACCTACAAAGCTTCACCTACAAAGCTTCAACTCCAAAGCTTCACCTACAAAAGCTTCAAGGCTTCACCTACAAAAGCTTCACCTACAAAGCTTCAACTCCAAAGCTTCACCTATAAAGCTTCAACACCGAAGCTTCAACACAAAATCTTCACCTACAAAAGCTTCACCTACAAAGCTTCAACACCAAAGCTTCAACACAAAAGCTTCACCTACAAACACTTCACCTACAAGGCTTCAACCCAAAAGCTTCACCTACAAAAGCTTCAACATAAAAGCTTCACCTACAAAAGCCTCACCTACAAAGCTTCAACACAAAAGCTTCCCCTACAAAAGCTTCACACACTCTTGATCAAGATAGTGTGAAGTAAAATCAATTCATGGTACCCAATAAAGCTTCAACCTCAAAGCTTCAACACCAAAGCTTCACCTACAAAGCTAATATATATATATATATATATATATATATATATATTCAAAAATTCAAAAATTTAAATAAAAAAATCGAAAATTCGAAAAAAAAAATGAGAGCCTAGGCCTCCCCTTCTTTGGGCCTAACAACTTTCATAACAAATGTACATGAAAGAGGAGTTTTGAGCTACCACTTAGAAAGGAAAATTGTGAAGTTTTGTTACTTTGGAAACTTGGCTTCTAGCAAGACACCTCATTCGTCAACTCTCTCGACCGGAGACTTGGGGGACTTCTACCATATGCTACTACACCTCGATACTTGTAAGTTTCACGACTACTCAGTGACTTGGATTTTTCAAGTCTCTAACCGAGAAGTTTTCCTCACTCGGGAAATTAAGGGAGCATCACCCCAACCTACATGCTTCACTCACAAAGCTTCAACATACAAGGTTCAACAAAAGAAAAAATTCTAAGAATTTAGTGAATGAGGTCTTGGTGTATTTAACACAATACGTTGAAATGAAACAAAATAAACAAACAAGATGGAGTATTCACAAAGGTTGCTCAGGAGAAATCTCAGCAGTCGGCAGAGCCCCAAAAATAGGAGCCATCGGAGGGTGATCATTCGGAGCCTCAATACTGGGCAGAACCCCAGAAGGCGGAGGTACCGAAGGTTGATCATTTGGAGCTTCATTACCCGGTACAACCCCAGAAGACGAAGGCAATAAATGCCTTTGGAACAAACCCACAAACCTCTGATGATCAAGTAATATCTGACCATCAGATTCCTGCAGCTGGTCAAGCTTCCTCTTCATGTTTGTAGCATAGTTCTATGCTAGCCCGTGCAACTATTTATTCTCATGCTTAAGCCATCTGATCTCCTGTTTGAGACTTATCACTTCAGCCGCCAATGATTCAAATTGGCGGGTTCGAGCAAATAGGCATTAGGCCATATTAGACACAGAACCTGCACATTGGACACTGAGAGCCAAAGAATCCTTAACAGCCAACTCATCAGACCGTTTGGAAAGTAGTTTGTTATCTTTAGGAATGAGAAGGTTCCTAGCCACCACCGCAGCAGTTATATCATTCTTCATCACAAAGTCCCCGACGGTAAGATGACTTGTAGTGGATAAGAAGGATGAGGGCCATATGTTGTCTTGAAGAGGCATGGATGCCTCTTCACCAAAGTTCAAGTCAAAACGACGGTCGGATGGGCCGGACATTTTCAGAAATGATGAAGGAGAAATGAGGTCCAATAAATCTCTAAAGTATAAAAATAAGGGGAAAATTCCTCCAAGCAATAACTCTTTGAAAGTACTTCTTGCACACAATAGGTGTCCCTATAAAAGAAAGGGCAACAGGGTCGTTGGTTCAAAAATTGAAAAGGCACCACTCTTCGGACTTCGAGAAACGGATTTTCCTAAGTAAAATCTGTCGACAAACTCCACACGCAACATCAGCTCCTCAGGTACCATAGATAACTTTGCCAAAGATCTCTGACAAAGTTTAGACACATAAATTTTGAAGGTCCAGATACCCTACTATTACCCACAAAGGTAAAAGAACAGCACCACTGCTTGATAACTGGAAAATCCTTATATGTGTCAACCTCCGTGCTCCGTGGCAAGGCAGACTGGCAAAAATGCCCAACTTTTACTCACATTAGAGAAAACACTCCCACCAAGATTGCTTGCTAAAAAATCGAAGAGGCACCGTTATTTGAATCTTGAGAGCCAGACTCCCAACATGATTACTTTCTCAAAAATCAAAGAGGCACCACTCTCCGAATCTCTAGAGCCAGATTCCCACCAGGATTGCTTTCTCAAAAATCGAAGAGGCACCACTCTCCAAATCTCGAAAGCCAGACTCCCAACAGGATTGTTTTCTCAAAAATTGAAGAAGCATCGTTCTTCGAATCTCGAGAGCCAGATCCCCGACAAGATTGCTTGTTCAAAAACTGAAGAGGCACCGCTTTCCAAACTTTGAGAGCCAGATTTCCTTGGATAAAGCTTGTCTGCAATTTTCACATGCAACATCAGTTTTCCAGATACCACAGACCATTTTTTCAAAGTGCTCTGACAAAGTTAAAACATGTGAATCTTGCAGCTCCCACTACATTGCTATGACCGAGAAGGGTAAAGGAACATCATTACTACTCGCTGTTAGGACAATTCCTATATATGCCGACCTTTATCCTTCACAGCCAGGCAAACCTGCAAATAAAAAAAATGCTCAACTTTTCTTCACATCTGATAGGGCACTTTTAGCAGAGTCTTTCGAAATACTCAGTTTCTCCCCCCCCCCGATAATACCTCTGCAAACAAGCTACACCAGAATAAGAGTATCTCATATCATCAGGATTAAAAGCAAGAGTATCCCATATCATGCTTTTTCCCTGTCTTTTCCTTTGTCATTGTTCTTACCTGCAAGACAAGGAGAAAGAGAGCAATCAGTCAGCGCCTGAAATCAAGCTTCCAGTCAGGAACTGACTGCCTGGAATTCCTTGCCTGATTACTTACCTGGCATTACTCCCGAGTACTCATCTTCAACATCTTATGCTTCTAGAAAAGATACCACATCTGCCTAAGGAATAGATAGGGCAAGTGAGAAGGATACAAGGAAACATGTGAAGACAAGTGCAACAGAACACATGCTAGTTCATCTATTACTTTGTCAACAGCAAAAGTATCCCATATCATCAAGGTCGAATGCACTCTTAATTTGATGGACCTGTTTTGACATTCAAAATCTTGAGTCGACCTTATACTCTGGAGGAAACCAGAAAACCTTCCAGCCCAATTTAAGAATAAGTATGTGGAAAGTTACTTCTTCAAAAGCAAAAGTATCTCATATCATCTTTTCTTCTTTTTCTTCTCTTTATCAATCTTGATGCCTGCAAGATATGGAGAATGAGAACAATAAGCCGGAACTCGAAATCAAACTTCTGATCTGGGACTGATTGCTGGAAGCTCTGATTGCTTACCTTGTATGTCACCTCTTTCGGCAGATCTCCTAGCTCAGGGACTTGGGAGATTCCTGCTACATGGTTTGTATCGCGCTTGACCAAGCCTAAAACTACAAGTAAACTTCAAGTGAAATTGATACATTACCTTGTGCATCATCACCGGTTAAAGATACCACCCCTGGATGGAGGAAAAGTACTTCCAGAGAAGATGCCACATCTACTTATGAGACAGATAAGGCAAGTGAAAACGAAGCCAATCATAGCGCGACATGTGTCAACATCAGAAGCCAATCATAGATCATTCTCTCACAATATTTCTGAATGTCATTTGTACTAAATCATTCACTAGTACTCACTAAAAGAGAGCTTGAACCTATGTACTTATGTAAACCCTTAACAATTAATGAGAACTCCTTTACTCCGTGGACGTAGCCAATTTGGGTGAACCACGTACATCTTGTGTTTGCTACCCTGTCTCTATCCATTTACATACTTATCCACACTGGTGACCAGAGCAATCTAGCGAAGGTCACAAACTTGACATTTTCTGTTGTACCAAAGTCCTCACTGATTTTGTGCATCAACACTCTCCATATAAGTAGTGCCTCCAAATTTTCTAAGCGAAAATCACTGCTCCTAACTCCAAATCATGAGTTGGATAATTTCTTTCATGGGTTTTGAGTTGTCTGGAAGCGTAGGCGATAACTTTTCCATGTTGTATTAATACACACCCAAAACTTGATAGAGAAGCATCAGTATACACCTCAAATTCACCATTGTCATTTGGAAGAGCGAGAGCAGGGGCCTGAGTGAGGCGTCGCTTAAGCTCCTGAAAACTTTGTTCACAATTTTCATCTCACATGAATTGGACACCTTTACGAGTCAATTTAGTAAGAGGCAGAGCAATTGTAGAAAAATTCTGAATAAATCTTTGATAACACCATGCCAAACCCAAGAAACTTCTCACTTCGGTGACACTCTTCAGTTGTTCCTAGTTAGACACTGTTGACACCTTTTGGGGATCCACACTAATTTCTTCATCAGAAATATGTGCCCAAGAAAACCAACCTGAGTTAACCAAAACTAGCACTTACTGAACTTGGCATAAAGCTGGTTGTCCCACAGTTGTTCTAGCACTAGTCTCAAATGTTTCTTATGCTCATTAACACTTCTAGAATAAATTAAAATGTCATCAATGAACACAATTACAAATCGATCTAGATACAGTCTAAAGACTATGCTCATCAAATCCATGAATGCTGCAGGTGCATTTGTCAATTCGAAAGGCATGACACGAAATTCATAATGCCCATACCTCGTACGGAAAGCAGTTTTTGGGACATCATCCTCGCGAATCCTCAATTGATGGTAACTCGATCGAAGATCAATTTTGGAAAATACCTGAGCACCTTTCAATTGATGAAACAAATCATCGATCCAAGGCAAAGGGTAACGATTTTTTACCGTCACCTGATTCAGTTGCCTATAATCGATATAGAGTCTCATTGATCCATCATTCTTTCTAACAAAATGAACAGGAGCTCCCCACGGGGATTTACTCGGCTGGATGTAACCTTTTTCTACCAATTCCTGGAGTTGGATCTTCAATTCTCTCAACTCCGCTGGTGCCATTCAATAAGGTGCCAATGAAATAGGATTTGTACCTGGGAGTAAATCGATAGTAAACTCAATTTCCCTCGCAGGTGGTAACCCCGGTAAATCATCAGGAAACACATCGATGAAGTTCCTTACAAATGGCATTTCTTCTGGACGTAAAGAAGATTCATCCTTCACAACTACGTGGGCTAAAAACCCCACACAACCCTTATTCAACAACCTAGTTGCTTGAATGGCCGAAATAATACTATTGGGGAGGACACGTCGCTCACCCATAAATGTAACTGCTGGAAGTCCTAGCCGATTGAACGTTATGACTTTCTCCCAATATGCGACATTCGCTCGGTGCTTAGATAGCCAATCCATTCCCAGAATAACATCAAACTCCGCCAGTTTGAAATGAATTAAACCAATCTCTAAGTTTTCCCCTTCAACAATAACTGGACAATTCCGATATTGCCATTGAGCACAAAACAATTCACCACTTGGCATTTGAATCAGCATATCAAAACGTAGTGGCTGAGGTTGGGAAGGTATAACACGAGCAAAAGATGAAGAAACAAAAGATTGTGTAACACCCAGATCAATTAAAACTTTAGCCCAAGTATTCCAGAAAGGTAACATACCTGTGATAACTCGAGGATCCTGATCAGCTTCCTGCTGAGTCATGGCGTTCATACGTCCATGAACCTAATACCCTGCATTATTGTTCCTACCGCCATGACCTTTAGAACCACGTCCTACTCTGTTCCCTTGATTATTGTTACCAGAAGATGTTCCAGCCTGCTGCTGGGTCGAAAACTGAGCATTCCGGCTGTCATTTCCTCTAAAACTCTGGCTACCTCTGCCACCAAACTGCAGACCTCTATTACCCCCATAGTTCTGATTATTACTGCTACCATTGAAGGATTTATTTTGAAAAACATGTTCATTTGAGCAACATCATATAACATGCAATTAACAATTAAAGGCGGAATCATGCTTGCATGCACTCAAAAACAAAACATTACCATGAAATTCAAAGCCTAGTAGATTGGTGAACCAATAATCAACTCAAAACAAAGTGAGTTGAAATTATTACCTTTGTAGATTCCTCTTTGCATAAGCAAAGGCTAATCACCCAAAGAGATAGGGCCTTCATTCCTTGCTTCTTAGATCCATGGATTTGGATGGAAAATTAGGTTTCTCCAAGTTCCCAAAATAGGGAACCTCTAAGTCTCTTCACCAAGGTTTGATTGTAGAAGAAATGAGTGACCTTGGAGTAGTAGGATTGCTAGATGTACCCTCCAAGGTGTTGGCCTCTTTAGAGAGAAAATGGAGAGACAATTCTCACCAATTTTCCCCCAAAATAAACCCTTAATTTTTCCTTAATGAATTTTGGCTATAAAGTCATTTATATAGTCACTTCTTTAAGTAACCTAAACAACCAAAACCCTAATTCATCTAATATGGCCGGCCATTTAGGGATGTTTGGGCTTTTGGGCTTTAATGAATCTTTATTCATTAAATTGTCATACAATTTAAGTTAATGGGCTTGACGTTCGAAGCCCATTGGGCCTTAAGGTCCAAAACTATCCCGAAGTCTTTAACGAACTTATTCGTTTGATTAATTAACATATTAATTAATCCTTGCCATAATTAAATGATTAAACCATTTAATCATTCTTACTCATTTCCGTTTAATCTCCAATCTCTACCTTTTACGGTGTGCGATCCATTAGGTTCCTTTTAGCGAGGTAGTGGGCGATTAAAACCATTTTACATCGATTGTGAATTGAAACTATTTTCAATTCTCCCTTTAGTGATTACACACGTTTAGGGCTTCCACAAACCATGAGTGACACCTAGCAGCATATCATGGTTACCCAAGCTAATCAGAAGAGGTGGAGAACCTATTCAGTTCGGGATTACAAATGCAATACGGTCCTTCTCTAATCTAATACTCTTGACCACATTGTTTGGTATGATAGTTTATTTACTCATGTCTACTATCCAATGTGAATCGTTTGCTTATATGATTTCCTTGAATGTGATTTGGAACGCATTCCCCAATCTCATTCATACTCTGGCCAGAGATTCCAAATCATATCATAGAGTATTCTCCCTCAACTGTTTGAAGGTTAGAGATCCCTTGTTGCGCATTCACTTGTCTCCATAGCTAAGTGGCTTAACCCCAACGATGCCGTGACACCCCGAGGGGGTGAATTAGACATAATCAAAGATTAAGGACTTAACCACAAGACAACTGTGATGCCTCAGGTAAAAGGACTACTTTGCATTATCCCAACCATGAGTTCTCATGTGACATGGAATATAAGAACTCTTTTGTTGATCACGTTCAGTGAACTCATTCTCTTATTGAGCACCTACGTACTTGTCTTGATGTCACTCACACCAATGACTCGAGACTAGTCACTCTCCCTGAGAGAAGACACAGTACGTACTGATCTTAACGGACTGTCAATGCCCAATTGGTAATCCTATGATCAGGAACATTTAGGATGTGTCTACGAAAGAATGGTCTCATTAATCTAACTTCATTAGATTGCATTCTCCCAATCACATATTCCTTGGACTTTATCGTTTAAGCATATAACATTTATATGAGACGGCTCAAACAATAATCTTTGCCCTTTATATGTTAAACTAGATTAGTTTAACATTTGAAATGTCCGTAAAGTATCATCATATGATTGGTTTTAGGGCACATTTCCAACAATCTCCCACTTGCACTAGAGCCAATCAGCATTGGTCATCAGTGATGATACCTCTTCTGTAGTCATTTCATAAATGGCTGAAAAGTAGGCCTAGACAATGGATATCTATATGTTATCCATAGAAGCAACCTTGAGAATAACGACGTCACCATTATACATGATTCTCAATCATGTGGTTCAGTCTCTCATTTGTGTTCGAATCTTGATGAGCCCTTGATTCCCAGGCTTGAGCTATCGCCCCATTAGTGTCATACACTTTCTGGTTGGAACCGTATAGAGAGTTCATAAATGAACTTTCCCATCCAAACAACATTGTTGTAAACTTCTATATGGCAATATATCTTGCATTCATAATGGAACACACTAAAGTCATTACTTTAATGTTTCCATCCAAATATCTCTTTAGTCATAATAAAGAGATATCTGTTTATTTCTTCATTCGTAATGAAGAAACATCCAATGATGGATTAGATTCATAATCTAATACATTTACGCTTCCATTACGTTACTCTAATTCTTCCTCGATCTTTGAGGAATTTATCCTTTAGTATTTCTTAAATACTTAAGGACTCACTTGACAGTTGCCATGGTTCTGATCCTGGGCTTGTATTGATATCGTCTTGTACCGTTCTAGGTACAACTCATATCAATGTTTTTCATACAATATGAAATACATAAATCACCTTTCTGCTTACGCATAAAGGATTCTATTTACGCATTATTTCTTTGGGAGTCAACAACTTCTTAGTCTTACTAGAATTGTCCATTTGATTGAAGTTTATCATCATATGAGAAACTTCCCAGCATCTCTTGTCTATTATTAGGGATTGATACAATCCAATTATATCCTAAAATCTATCAATATAGATTTCATTCCCATGTATATAGACTATATCTCCCATATACATTCTATCGTTTATAGAATGCTTAAAGTCATAACTTTAACGAAGAAGGATTCATTTCATTTCCAAAATTAATATATCATATATATTTTAAATTTTAGGAACATGATTAACTCCCACTAATCTTTTGTAAACCTAGTAAACAAAAGATTCATTTACATCTTTATAAGCAATCAAACGATTTGATCTTTTTCTCATAAGATGCAAATAGCTCCCACTAGCTTGCTAATATCCATGATGGATGGATCTCTACAACTTACATGTCTTGTGATTCATAGTTTTAGACATATATTATCAAGACTATCTTAATAATGTCCAAACATTGAATCACCATTTAGTTGTAGCTAGCAATCTTCGAATTAATTGAAACTAAGACTATCTCAAAGATGGTTTCTTCAAAGTCAACCATTTTCTTTGATTGTAGTCACCTTAAGCTACCAATTAGCTATGAAGGTTTCATTATTTCGAGTCAAATGGTACTTTACCATTTCCTTGAGTATATATCGTATATGCACTCAGTGTATAAGGATTTTCATTCTTACTTCTTTCGAATTAAGAGGTGCAACTCTATGACATAGTCATAAAGTTCAAAACCATTCAACTGAGACGGTTTATAAATCCTTATTGACTACCTTGGAGCTTGAGGTATAGGAACTAGGTTGTTATATTTGTTGATTACTTCCTTGTCTCTCAAAGAACCCATTCTTTGAGTTCTATCTCTCGTTCATTTGCTCTTAGGCAAATCACATTGTAGGATTACAATGAACTTCCCAACAAAACAACATTTGTTAGTTGGATTATAGAAGCGATATCCAAAAGTTAATTTAAGGATATCCCACAAGATTGTTATCAAACAAATATTGCTTATTAGCACACAACCTCAAATCTTAACATGCTTAAGATTTGTCTTTCTTTCCAACTACATCTTATGGAGTTATGAAAATTTTGGAAGATCTTCTAATTGACAATCATATTGTTTTAGAAGTATATATCCTATATATGGGTAATAGATAACATCTAACGAACTAAATCTTATTTTAGTTCGTTCTTCTCCTAATGGAGAAATACATTATCTTATGATGCTATTTTCCTTGATATCATTCAAGGAAACTCATCTAAAGTGTTACCTTTCCTTGGATAAAATCTAAAGAGGTAAATACTTTAGATATCTTACTCATCTATTTACATTTCTTGAATTCTTTGAAACTTTTTGCAAAGTATTCGGACTTGTGTTTATTCAAAATAAACTATAGTCCAACCGAGAGTGATCTTCGGTGAATGTCATATAACATGAGTAGTATTATGTTGTGGACAAGTGCCACTAACATCTAAGTGAATTAACCTCAACAACTTTTGTGATTCTTTCTTCTTTCCAAAAGAATAAAGATTCGAACATTTCGCCTCTATACAATTTTAACAAGAAGGTATTGGATCCGGATCTAACGATCCAAAGCATCCTTGTTTCACCAACTCGTAACTTATGTTTTAGAGGTATCACAATTTAGTTGGGATTAGTCACTACCTTGCAACCTTTTGGGTTTTAAGCATCATTATATTCTAAACAGTTAACACTACCATATCATCTCTACTATAGAGACAATCAATTAGATTACTATAATCCAATTTCTTTGGTAGTTCATATGAGGAAGTAAGTACTATCTGCTTTCGCAGAGATCTATATCTTATTCACGTTCCGTATGTGAAGTACCTTTTCTTCTCTCATATATCTTCTACTTCTTATTAGTCACACTTTTACAACGATTTGTAAAACATAGTTACTAATACGGAATCATACATTCAAGTAGAAGAACCAACTGTTTTGAACTATTCAAGAACAATTTACAACACCTTCGAAAGGTGTGTTCTTTGACACATGCAAGACATTTCTTGCAAATACCCCTTCCAATGTCCATCATTTCATAAAGAAAGTTTGTTCCCTTGGAGTTATTTATCTTCTTTATTTGACTTTCACCTTTGACTACATTAGTCATGGTCCCTAAACTCCCACTATCTCTCTTGAAACCTTTTTCAATTGTGTTATACACATCAAACAATTTGGAGAGTATGTGGTTATTGTTCACTACATAGTTTACCATAAACTTAGTGAATCATTAGGATAGGGAAACAAAGGTGAAGTCCTTGCCTAGTTTCCGTCTCGTTAAGTGGTTTTAACACTTCAACACTCAATGATTCAAAATCATCATAAGTCCATGTTAATGGACTATTTTTGTCAACCAACCATTATGTTCTAAACATAATTACAAACTTTCAAGAGTTGTACAAGGCAACTCTTATTTCTTCACACAACAAATTGTAAGTGAAGAATCATGGCACATAAAGTGTCCATGCCTTTGTGCTTTCTTCTCAAGTTCCTTGTTCATGTAACAAAGAAACAAGCACTAAGTGTTTGCATTGACTAAGGGTTGTTCAAAGCAACTCCTATTTCTTCATACAACAATTTGTAATTGAAGAATTATGACATTAAAAGTGTTGTCCTCTTTATGATAGACCTTTTCTAACATATTCTTCTAATGATACATTATCAATAGGAAGATTGTGAGGATGAGACTACTTTGGTACTTTTACAAGCCATTAAAGACAATCTATGGTTTTGTAGTACCAAGTCCGTAAACTAAACGTTCGGCTTTTATTTGTCAAGTGTTGGATAGCGTTTGCAAATATATTGGTAATCAAATACATAACGAATATAAATTGATTGATTTTAAGCCATTTGATTTGGGTCTTTAAATCAAATAGCACCACCCACTATTTTTGGCAAATTCCATATCCCTCATAGGAATTCGAGAGTTTTGGATGAAACTCCTAGTAGGTTATGGGAGGCTCACTATTACCAAGCCCACCTCACGATGATACGATATATGGCTAGCAACAATAATAATGAGAGAGTACGCTTACTCATTTGCAACTCATGCAAGTACCCATCTTATTTGGCCTCTAGAGAATGTAACCTCACAATGATATGATATTGGTTCCATTGCACTTAGTTAAGTTCTTCCCACCATGCTTAGTTCATGAAGGGTTTCAAGAATAGCCTCACGATGATACGATATTGGCCATCCTCGTTGCCTACACTCACCTCATCATATGTATATAGACTCCTCCTGAGTATAAGCATGCACTTTGTACTTCCCCATGATAGGGTGAAGCCGGTGTACAAGTCATAAACGATTGGAACTACCATGGTGGAAGGCCACGAAAGAATGTTCTAAGCACTCTCACGCTTTCAACTTAATATTGGTTTGGTTGAGGGTTTTAGGTCTCATCACATATCAATATACATTTTAATCTCTATTAAAACAATTTTGGTCCTATTACAACTATTGGTCCATATGATTGTTTTAGTTGTACATAATACTTCCACTATGCTTTTAAAACGGTTTTTAAAGCAAGAGTATATGTTACTACTAACATAAGGTTTGCATTCATTTGATGGACTATATAGTTGCCTTAGGGCCTTAGGATGACTATGAACCTTTGTTTAGATTCAACACGAGCCTTGTGTTGAATCTCGGTCTAGGGATGGAGATTGATTTTAGTTACGCGTTTAATCACATTAAGGTGTGTTGTCTTAGGGGCGTTGGACCCAATTACTTCATTTTCATGCATATCATATAAAGCAAGAAAGAAATACTTCAAAGTAAAGGATGAGCTTATGCTCATTACAACATTTGCATAAAACAAATTACCTTAAAGTAAAGAAGGACTTATGCCCTTTTACAACATTTGATCAAATCAAATTACAACCAAAATCTAATCTACACATTCCCATGGTTCAAACAAATTTGAAACGCCTTTCACATAGCTCAATTATATTAGGCTTAGGTTCATAATCATCCTTTAATTAATTAACGCTTTAACTAATTAATTGAATGCAACATTTTCATTTGGTTTTTGTATCCATAAAATTGATTTAAGTGGAGCTAAACAAAATGAAAATCCAATTCTCATTTAAAGAGACAAAACAATTTTGTTCTCATCCTATTTGGGCCATCATGCAATAACCACAACTTTTTGGGCCATATTGCGAAAACATAAACTTTTGGGGTCACTTTGTAAAAACACAAAAGTCACTACTTCATGTAAATACAACTAGAACCCAAAATTTAAATAAATTCAAAACTTCATTAAAGGAGCAAAACAATTTGTCCTTTAGCGTTTTTAGGCCTTAACGTCAAAACGTAAACTTTCGGGTCAAAGTACAAATACACAAAAGTATCAAAACTTTATGTAATTGCATAAAAGCCCCAAAAATACCCTATTTTATTAGGGTGGCCGGTTTTTAGGGATAAAATGGAGTGGTGGGTGTTTTGATTTATTAGTTTTGTCAAAAACAATCAAGTAGTGCTTTCACCTTTCATAAAAATAATATATGTTTTGATGATTGATATTTCTTTCATCATTTATACAAATATTTAACACTTTAAATACTTTCATAAAAATAATATATGTTTTGATGATTGATGTTTCCATCATCATTTATACAAATATTTAACACTTTAAATACATGATAAATCATTTGAAAAACATATATCATAAACTTTATGAAATAAATCAAAACTTTGAATCAAAACACAAACCTTTGTGTTCTTGGCAAGAACATCAAGAACATATGAAGAACATCCATGAAAACCCATAAGAGCTCCATGAATGTTTTCATGCAATAAAACTCAAATTTTTATCATTCAAAATGAGGCTAACATCCTAGGGTACTTAGGGGTTCCAAAAGTCACCTTAAAACCATTTTAACAAGACAAACATGAACCCAAAAAATCACCCTTTGGATTTGGCCGAAAATCCCCAAAATCATGACACCAAATTTTAGCTCCAATATTCATGCTCATATGAACTACATCTACAACATTTGAGATGGCAAATTTTCATACAAAATTTACATTCAAAGAAGCAAGAATAAAGCTTGTAACAATTACAACTTTTAAATCATAAACTTATGAACTACAAAACCCAAAAGGATTCACCAACTACTAGACCTAGGCTCTTGATACCACTTGAAGGATTTATTTTGAAAAACATGTTCATTTGAGCAACATCATATAGCATGCAATTAACAATTAAAGGCGGAATCATGCTTGCATGCACTCAAAAACAAAACATTACCATGAAATTCAAAGCCTAGTAGATTGGTGAACCAATAATCAACTCAAAACAAAGTGAGTTGAAATTATTACCTTTGTAGATTCCTCTTTGCATAAGCAAAGGCTAATCACCCAAAGAGATAGGGCCTTCATTCCTTGCTTCTTAGATCCATGGATTTGGATGGAAAATTAGGTTTCTCCAAGTTCCCAAAATAGGGAACCTCTAAGTCTCTTCACCAAGGTTTGATTGTAGAAGAAATGAGTGACCTTGGAGTAGTAGGATTGCTAGATGTACCCTCCAAGGTGTTGGCCTCTTTAGAGAGAAAATGGAGAGACAATTCTCACCAATTTTCCCCCAAAATAAACCCTTAATTTTTCCTTAATGAATTTTGGCTATAAAGTCATTTATATAGTCACTTCTTTAAGTAACCTAAACAACCAAAACCCTAATTCATCTAATATGGCCGGCCATTTAGGGATGTTTGGGCTTTTGGGCTTTAATGAATCTTTATTCATTAAATTGTCATACAATTTAAGTTAATGGGCTTGACGTTCGAAGCCCATTGGGCCTTAAGGTCCAAAACTATCCCGAAGTCTTTAACGAACTTATTCGTTTGATTAATTAACATATTAATTAATCCTTGCCATAATTAAATGATTAAACCATTTAATCATTCTTACTCATTTCCGTTTAATCTCCAATCTCTACCTTTTACGGTGTGCGATCCATTAGGTTCCTTTTAGCGAGGTAGTGGGCGATTAAAACCATTTTACATCGATTGTGAATTGAAACTATTTTCAATTCTCCCTTTAGTGATTACACACGTTTAGGGCTTCCACAAACCATGAGTGACACCTAGCAGCATATCATGGTTACCCAAGCTAATCAGAAGAGGTGGAGAACCTATTCAGTTCGGGATTACAAATGCAATACGGTCCTTCTCTAATCTAATACTCTTGACCACATTGTTTGGTATGATAGTTTATTTACTCATGTCTACTATCCAATGTGAATCGTTTGCTTATATGATTTCCTTGAATGTGATTTGGAACGCATTCCCCAATCTCATTCATACTCTGGCCAGAGATTCCAAATCATATCATAGAGTATTCTCCCTCAACTGTTTGAAGGTTAGAGATCCCTTGTTGCGCATTCACTTGTCTCCATAGCTAAGTGGCTTAACCCCAACGATGCCGTGACACCCCGAGGGGGTGAATTAGACATAATCAAAGATTAAGGACTTAACCACAAGACAACTGTGATGCCTCAGGTAAAATGACTACTTTGCATTATCCCAACCATGAGTTCTCATGTGACATGGAATATAAGAACTCTTTTGTTGATCACGTTCAGTGAACTCATTCTCTTATTGAGCACCTACGTACTTGTCTTGATGTCACTCACACCAATGACTCGAGACTAGTCACTCTCCCTGAGAGAAGACACAGTACGTACTGATCTTAACGGACTGTCAATGCCCAATTGATAATCCTATGATCAGGAACATTTAGGATGTGTCTACGAAAGAATGGTCTCATTAATCTAACTTCATTAGATTGCATTCTCCCAATCACATATTCCTTGGACTTTATCGTTTAAGCATATAACATTTATATGAGACGGCTCAAACAATAATCTTTGCCCTTTATATGTTAAACTAGATTAGTTTAACATTTGAAATGTCCGTAAAGTATCATCATATGATTGGTTTTAGGGCACATTTCCAACAACCATAACTCTAACTACTACTCCCACCGCCATCATAGCTCTGTCGGGTGCCAAAATTCTGAACTGGCTGATATCCACTGTAGCTTGACCCAGAGGTAAAATCACCAGGTGGTGCTGAAGGACAATCACGAACAAAATGCTCGGTGCCACCGCACATGTGACAAACTACAATAGTTATCCCATAACTCCCTCGATGATGTAACCCATACTGACTACAGACCGGATAACTCTGAGTGAAATGACCGAAAGATCATCTCGCCAACTCGTTGCCTGAGCCTTCACTGGACGACCCTGAACCCCGACCTGGTCGTTTAAAGGAAAAATAATGTCTGAGACCTACAGAGCTGGAGGGGCCCACTAATTCTCTAGTACTCCGCGACTGGAAATTTTGACTCCTCTGATTCTGATTCCGATGTCTATTTTGTCTCGGGGGCTGGATCCAAGTCTGAGGTTGATCATGTATCTCCGTATCCCACTTAAACTGTTCTATACTCGGACTTATCTCGATTACTTCTTCATAAGTTCTAGGTCTCTAAGCAGCTACCAGTGTACAATACTCTTGGTTTAGTGCAATTATCGCCTGGTCCATCTGTGCTTGTGGATTATCATAAGTCCCATCATGATGCCTAGCCAAACGCTTGAAGGTATTGTCAAATTTTGTGATGCTGAGGTCACCTTGTCGGAACTCTAAATACTCATGCCTCTTCCTTAATTTGTAACTGGGGCTTAGAAAGTAAGTAATAAAATGTTTCCTGAAGGCAGCCCATGTCATCCAAGAACCAGGTGGACAAGATTCCTTCGTTGATTTCCACCAACTCCTAGCATCACCCTAAATAAAGAAACCTGCAGTGTTTGCCCACTCATTTAACGGACATTTCATAGTCTCTAAAGTATCCTCCATTTTCTCTAACCACTACTCAACCTCCTCACAATTCCCCACAGATTTCAACTCAATAACTCCATGACTTCTAGCAATTTCTAAATATGTTCGATTTGGCTTATGACCTGGAAGAACATTCATTAGTGCAGTGATAAACTGCTGGATTCCCCCTATTACAAAAGAATGAGGTCGTTGAGGCACAATCACACTAGGATTAACCATGATTCTGACAAAGACAACAAGCTTTAGAAAGACTGAAATTTACCAAATTAGTGGAAAAAACCCTAACCATGCTCTGATACCAATCTAACACGTCCCGACCCCGATATTCTCTGAATACCTGGATAGGCACGTGCTGGCTGACACTGAGGGTGACAAAAGCCATTTATTGATTACAATAGTAATGATTAAGAGGAACATAAGCATGAATAATCATTAGAATTTACGAGTAATAAACAAAGTTTAAGGAAGTGTCTAGAGTGCACAGAACACAATCTAAAACAAGATCACAAAAGGAAAGATCATTATAGGATATCACACAAGTGAGTGATAAATTGCTACTGGTAGGGGAATGCCTCGTACGTCGTGTCGTAGTCCTCGTTTCTAAGACCTGAATGGGGGTGCAAAACAAAGGTGAGTGGACCAAGTTCATAAATACAATAATAATAAAATAGTTATCAAGATACTAACCCCCCACATTTTATATAAAAAAAAACTACTAGGATAATAAGTGATAAGTTTAATGAAAAACCTAGCATTCCAAAAGTATCTCAAGAGACATCGTGGAGCACAAAATATCAAACGTCTCATAAATCATCTCGTAGCGTAATGTTCTACTAGTAAGATCACTAAATAAATATATATCTCCCAGCCCTATGCCAGCACCGTGGTCTCTGCGCCCATAGCCAGAGATTACCAACTCCTGGCCCAATGTCTGCTCAGTATCCCTCAACCCGTAGCTAGGGATTATTTCTCCTGGCCTATCTGCCAACACCAGATTCTCGCCCTAGGTGGCATAGTGTCCACTAGGTATGCACAAATAGTTACGCCTCTAAAAAATAACCACTTCATAGTATAAAGTCATCCATCATCTATACTATAAAGAGAGGTTTCTAAAACATTTTCTAGCATCCTATCATCATCCATCAGATAGTCCACCGGTTCATGGTTTTTATAAAAATACGATATATCAAACTATAGCTCAATATAGGCTAACAATTAATTCGTCACCAAAAAAGAGCCGATAAACAACATATTTCATAAACATGCTTAACTTAAAAATAAGTTCATAAACTCGTAAGGCATGCATTTCATTTATGCAATTAAATTAGGAAATTATGCAAATTTTAGAAATGGTCCACTCACAGATACTCCGTAGCAGCAAAATTGTGTGGAAAAGGATTAAGGAAATCCCCACTAGCAACTTCACCTAAGCACAAAAATGTACAATTTATTAAACTACCCAACTATAGAATTTCAAGAATTGGAAATGGGTCTTGGGTTTGGATCCGAATTAGGGTTTAGGTTTAAATAAGGTTAGGATTTATTGGGTTTGGTTTTGGATAGGCCTAGGAATAAAAATGATGGTTTGGGCTTGAGCCCAAACCCACACCATACCCACACATATGCCAGCACGCGCGCGCGCGTGCGCACACACACACACACACACACACCTACACGCATAGTACACAAACACACACCTGCACACACATACACACTTATACATAGACTTGGCAGTTTTTGACACGACACGAAAATAACGAGTTTCGGGTCAACACGATAACTTATCGGGTCACTATCGGGTGACCAGTTAAAAACCCGTTAATAACGGGTTCTTAACAGGTATACACGCGGGTAACACGTGGGTAACCCATTTCGACCCGTTAAGAAAAAAATTATTTTAATAATTTTAAAGTTTAATTACTAAAAGATTTATTATAAAATACAATAGTCATATTAATATATACAATATATTCTATATTAAATATATAGTTTTGTATTATCGTTCTATATAAATTATAAAAAAAATAAAAAAAAAGTTTTAGTCATTATTTATTTTTATTATGAGAGTTCCTTATTATCATTACTAGGATAAATTTTACATAACATATTCTTGTCCAAAATTAAAATATACTAGTATAGTATTTGTATATGCAAGAATTAAGAAGACATACATACAAGTATGAAAAATGTGAAAGAATATATAAACACTTGTGATTTATCATTATTCCTTTACAAATAGATAATTGTTACACTTATATTATCGTTTAGATTTTTAAAATCTTTCAAACCCTCATGAATAATGTTTTTTATTTGAGGGCAAAATTAATAAAATTAATAATAATTATTGTAGAAGTGTAAAAAATGTAAAAATATATATATACAATCACTCATATATAAAAAAATGTAAATGCTTTAAATTAATGATCAAATTTATTCATTACATTCTTATAGGGTCGAAGAGTGTATATGTACAAAATCATCAAAATCGAAGCTAAAATAACCGTTAAATTGTAATTTTTTGTTTATAACCGTCGAAAACTTTTGTTCCGTTACGTAATCTCTGAATGTTTGTTTTTTACGATTTTTTAAGTTTGCAATCTCGGAATGTGTACAAATAAGTTTGACGGTTGGATCATTGAAAAAAGTTTCGTAGAATGCATATTGCGTCAAAACGGTATATTAAACAAACACTTAGTTAATATTATACTTCTATTAAGTATAAAATAAGTTTTTGTGGTATCCACTAGTGTAAATACTTTAAATTAAAGATCAAATTTATTCATTACATTCTTATAGGGTCGAGGAGTGTATATGTAAAAAATCATCAAAATCGGAGCTAAAATAACCGTTAAATTGTGATTTTTCGTTTATAATCCTCGAAAACTTTTGTTCCATTACGTAATCTCTGAATGTTTGTTTTTTACGATTTTTTACATATGCGATCTTGGAATGTGTACAAATAAGTTTGACGGTTGGATCGTTGAAACTTTTTTTGTAGAATCCATATTGCGTCAAAACGATAGATTAAACAAACACTTGGAGTTAATATTATACTTTTATTAAGTATAAAATAAGTTTTTGTGGTATCCACTAGTGTAAATACTTTAAATTAAAGATCAAATTTATTCATTACATTCTTATAGGGTCGAGGAGTGTATCTGTAAAAAAATCATCAAAATTGGAGCTAAAATAACCGTTAAATTGTGATTTTTCGTTTATAATCGTCGAAAACTTTTGTTCCATTCCGTAATCTTTGAATGTTTGTTTTTTATGATTTTTTACGTATGCGATCTCGGAATGTGTACAAATAAGTTTGACGGTTGGATCATTGAAAAAAGTTTTGTAGAATGCATATTGCGTCAAAACAGTAGATTAAACAAACACTTAGAGTTAATATTATACTTCTATTAAGTATAAAATAAGTTTTTGTGGTATCCACTAGTGTAAATACTTTAAATTAAAGATCAAATTTATTCATTACATTCTTATAGGTCGAGGAGTCTATCTGTAAAAAATCATCAAAATCAGAGATAAAATAACCGTTAAATTGTGATTTTTCGTTTATAACCGTCGAAAACTTTTGTTCCATTACGTAATCTCTGAACGTTTTTTTTTTTTACTATTTTTTACGTATGCGATCTTGGAATGTGTACAAATAAGTTTGACGGTTGGATCGTTGAAAAAAGTTTCGTAGAATGCATATTGCGTCAAAACGATATATTAAACAAACACTTAGAGTTAATATTATACTTCTATTAAGTATAAAATAAGTTTTTCTAGTATCCACTAGTGTAAATACTTTAAATTAAAGATCAAATTTATTCATTACATTCTTATAGGGTCGAGGAGTGTATCTATAAAAAAATCATCAAAATCAGAGATAAAATCACCGTTAAATTGTGATTTTTCATTTATAACCGTCGAAAAGTTTTGTTCCATTACGTAATCTCTGAATGTTTGTTTTTTATGATTTTTTACGTATGCGATCTCAGAACACACACCCACACACACGGTACTACACATGCAACACACTCACACACACGGCACTACACACACACTCACTCACACGCACAACACACACCCACACACTCACACGGACACACACACACCACACACTCACACGAACACACACACACCACACACTCGCATAGCCCAACACACCCACACACAAACACTAAGCCCAAAACAAGGTACGGCCCACACCCACACACAAACACTAAGCCCAAAACAAGGTACGGCCCGTAGGCTAACTAACAAAAAAGGAATAGGGCTGGTCCAAGAATGGGCTAAGGCCCATGGTGTTTGAGAAAGCCTGATGGCTTAGGTGGTTTGGGTGCAGTTGAAGAAGAACACCGGAGCTGTAGTAGCTCCGGTCGACGGTGAACGTGCAAACTACTACCAAAACCAAATACTAAAATGAAGAGGGAAGAGAGTGGAGTATTTTTCATACCCTAGCTTCGCCGTGAACGACCATGGAAGCTTGGAAAGAATCCTCGAAAGTCACGGTTCCGTAAAAAAAAATGCGAGTGAATTTCCCCCGTGCTGTTCCTGTCCTCAAACCTTGGAAAAACAACATAACTTTCAACCCACAACATCCCACAACAACAATGGTAATTTAAAAAGGTAAACAAACTTACCTAGCCGGAAAAAATGGAGAGATCTGTCGAAGGTCCTTTCTTTGAGTTCCTAGACCTCACTGCGGCAGAGAGAGAGAGATATATATGGTGCAAAGGAGATGATGATGAAGATGGTCTACACTAGAGCTGCATGCAGGATGCTTGGCAAGTCACGGTGCAGGGAGTGAAGGGAGAGAGAAGAGTTCCCATGAAAGAGAGATCTGAGAGGGAAGACTTGGGCAGAGGGGAAAGAGAAGAGAGTTAAGAACCTACCATGTGGCAGTTTAGGAACAATATGGAATCTAGATCAAGGGTTAGGATTAAATTGCTAGATTTAAAAATGTTCTAGGGGAAAATAGAAATAAAATGGAAATATGGGGGTGGTTGTAACATATGGCCATAGACATAATACCCGTGGTGTGCGGATGCGCCATATGATAACCCACTAGGTAAGTACTAAAAACATGTCTCAAAAATTCATATTAAATCTTGGAGTTCAAATGCTCAAAGCATCAAAGCATCATAAAATCATAATAATTTACATTTGTAAATCCATGGAATTCCATATATGAAAGTCCCATAATTCATAACTTATATTCGGGAACCGTTATATAAATCATATCCATAAATCCACTTAATTTACAACCATAAATCTATGGCATTTCATAAGCAAAGACCCAATATTTCGTATCTTTAGAAATATATAGTTTCAATAATCATAATTATTTTGCAAACCATAAATATAGAAGCTCTTAAAATAATATATAAAACATAATCATGAATATGTAATGCATGCTAGGCTAATATTTTATAAAAAATATATATAAGTTATGAAGGGGTCCACTCACAAGTTTTCCATTGCCTCAGAAGCCGCTCGAACTACCGAAGATAACCTCGCTTCCCATCAACGCGCCTAAACATAATTAAGGACCTTTTTGCAAAACTTTACTAAAATGTTGTAATTTTGGAAGACGGATGGCGGATTCAGATTCAGCACGTCGAGGAACCTAAGGAGGGACCTTGGGATTTTCCCCCACGGGCCGCCGCTCGTGGCGGTCGGCCGCCCTTACTCGCTGGAAAATTGAACAACTCCAAAAATTCTCAAATTTTACAGGAATGAATATCTCAATGAGTGGAGGAACTTTTATACATGTGACTAAGGCCAATTTGGTCGGGAAAAGCCCCAATTTCACTAAAACCCGCCGGAACCCCCATAAAGGGTGTGCTTTGATTCGTCCTCCATACTTGCTCTGACGCCTCAAACAATGATTGGGCATTATTCCTAAGCTTAAGGGGAGTTGTTTGATGGTGGGGATCGATGAGATTGCATTCAGAAATGGCAGATCACCGCCTAAAGACTCACGAGTTGCCGTCGAAGCCAATGGCTTCGAACTTCATAATTTCCTTCCCTCCTTTCTCTCCCTTCTCTTCCTTCTAATTGGTCAGTCTCTCTTCTCTTCTTTCCTGATTGGGCAGCGTCCATCCTCATTCATCCCTTTTATCTTTCATCTTCACCACCCATCTTTTCTTCCCTTTTAATCTCGGCCACACACGTGGCTTTCCAAATTTTGCTCCAAAAATTTGGAGCATTCCAGAAAATAATCAATTGACAATTTTGTCCTTAACTTCGTTGGTTAATAACTCATTCGTTATAACTCCAATTTACGTTTCATTCGCTTCCATGCATTCGTAAGGATGAGTACTATCCAGATACATCAAGAACGTGATTCTTACGTGACACGACAAGGCGGTCAATAAAAGTCATCGTCTTTACCTTGAAGGGCATTTTTGTAACTTCTTATTTTAAAATTATAAAAATCATAATTTTTAGGGACGAGTCGTTACACCATTTCTTCAAACTTGTTTATTTAAATACATTTTCATGATAGTCCGCCACTTAAATTTGCAATTGGCAAAGATTCGACCATCACAAAATTTTAATATGTTGTTCTACAACCATAATAAAAGTCTTAAGAAGTTATAGATCATAAATCTGGTAGTCGAATTTTTTGGTTCAAATTACGTAGGGTTGTTTACCATACCGTTGACCTTTGACCGACAGTGGATTTTGTGTCCTAAGAGGCATATGAAACCTAGAAGTATATGATTATTAAACTCCTAGGTGATATGATTGATCGATGTGATTGCTAGTATGAATGATCGATGTGATTGCTAGTATGAAAGCCTAGAACCATATTCTATATGTATATGTGTTTAGATATTCGTCTATCTTGTGTAATTGATCTTGTGTATAATTTCATGTTGAATTGATACATTATGTGTGATAATGTGACTACATCATGTAGTAGTGGTACATGGATGGTCCTACTTGGTATATCTGCGATGGGACCATACGCATTTCAAGGCTGATCATGCTTGGTATATCCTCGATGGGTGATCATTATTTACGCTATTAGACTGTGCATATGGTTCTGCTTGGTATATCCACAATGGTGGACCATGCACATGCTAGGACTGATTATGCTTGGTATATCTGCGATGAGTGATCACTGCCTAAGCTATTAGACTATGCATATGGTTCTGGTTAGTATATCCGCGACGTGTGACCATACGCATACTATGAGTGATCATACTTGGTATATCTATGATGAGTGATCACTACCTAGTGTTATAGGTTTTTGTCCTGCTTGGTATATCTGCGACATATGATCACTGCCTACACTATTAGACTATGCCTATGCTTCTGGTTTGTATATTTGCGATAGAGGACCATAAGCATACTAGGAGTGATCATGTTTGTTACACGATGGGTGATCACTACCTAGTGTTATAGGCTACGATCCTACTTGATATATCCACGATAAAGGACTATATGTATTTAGGGGTGATCGTGTTTGGTATATCCATGATAGGTGATCACTGACTACTTAAGTGTGTATGGAGTGATTGATAAATCCCCCGATGGGCGACCGTCTCAAGTTGGATTCTATTGAGTGGTCTAGAATCCTAGCTCTTGGTCGATTATATTGAGATCGTGTGAAACCCTAGATTAGTGTGAATAGAAATTGCTCATAGTAAACATTTTTGTTGGTAAATTAAGGACTACAACATTGCTTGGGATTCAAGTAATGAAATAAGGTGATTGACTTTATTAAATTTTGTGAATTAATACTTGATGTGGTTGATTGATTAACGTAGTTATATTATTCATCTTTGAGTCATTAAACTCATTAAGTTGATGTAATAGGGGAATAATGTTGGAAAACACTGTGATGTATTAGGATGGCGAAATGACATCCTAATAGTGAAATAATTGCTTTAGGTAGTCTGGAAGTTAAATTGAGTTCCATTGAGTGATTCTAGAAATCTATGATTTTCTGCTATAACATATTATGATAAATGTGGGAGTCTAATGAGCTGTGAACTACGAATGGCTTGATCCCGTCTTGGGGTACATAGGTAGTCTAACACAGAGGTTAGATGTAGCCATGATATGAAAAGGAAAGTTAATGCGTTGTTAAACCATTGACTGTGTTTTGGTCATGTCCCGGAGCTGAGGCATGAAAGATGGACATGTATGTGGTGTCGTCACATGTCGATCTTGAACGTATCTCTAGATCTAGGCATGACATATGCAAACGTTGGAGATGAGATTAGTAATCCCATGCTTTTTGGGGGTGTCTGCCTAAGACGACTTAGCAAAGCCCTTAGTTGGGGCAAGTTCGACATAATCTCATTTAAGTTAGTCCGTGCTCTCACCAAACACGGATTAGTACGCTTAGCTAAGCCAATCTAGTCCAATGAACCTTAATGAGGGCAAACAAACACGCCTTTAGTCTATAGTCCAATAGTATTCATTACTCTCTTTCACTTGTAAGTGAGGTTTTAGGTTCCACCTTCAATGAAAATGACCATATTAGTATAGTTGGTCTATTGTGACCCAAGTCCTACATCCATTTGAGTAGATATGTTGTAGTCTTAATACTAGAAAATAACTTATTTAATGAGTAATACCAAGATATAATTTGTTTTTTTTAATTTATTTTTTGGAAAACGAGTAGGGATGGCAACGGTTCGGTTTGAGGACGGAAATGCTATATTCATCCCTATAACCACGAAAATTAACTATATCCATAATTGCAAATTAATCATTGGAGATTATTCATAACCATACCCACCGGATAACGGATTTCTCATCAGTTAACTGTTATATCCATCTTCGTCAAAAAAAAAAAATTATATTCATCCAATTGGCGCACAATAATTTAGTAGATACTAATTTCATCATTAAATAACCAGGTCTAATAATAAAAAAACATAACAATGAATTAAAAAAATAAGAGTATTGAATAAAACATTGATCATGTGAGCCGTTGATATCTCCCATAAGCATTATGTTTAGTGCATAATGAACATAATATAGGGTTTGATGCATAAGGAATATAGTATAGGGTTTGATGAATACTATTTATTATGTACTAAATATATTATGCGGTGAATAATGAATATGGTAATAATGGTATAGCGTCACTCAAATATATATATATATATATATTACATAATACTATTATATTATATATTATATATATTATTCGGTTCGAATTTGGGAACGGATATGGATTGGAGACCCCTATAACCATATCCAAAATCATAACCGATTAAAGTTCATGGTTTTTCCCCATATCCATAATATACCTAAATTTTCATACCCAAATCCACTCCATTTGATTGGTTATCCACGGTTATCGGGGTTAACGGTTTGAATTGCCATCCCTACGAGTTATATTTTTCTTAACAATTAGGGAAATTTTCCACTTAATGGTATAGTCATGCGCTCGTAAGTCCTTATTTGAGAACCTATGAGGATTAAATACATATTAACTACAAGATCATATTAGTTTATATCCAAAGGCTTAAAATATTTGGCAACTTAATAAAGCAAAACAAGAAACTAAGTTTTCGAATGGTTCGTGGATTTTAAGTTGGTTTTGCTTTATTAAGTTGCCAAATATTTTATGTATTTGGATATAAACTAATATAATCTTGTGGTTAATATGCATTTCGCAAAAATGAGGACCTTATGAGAGCATAATTGCTTAATAGTAGTTTCCACATGTATTCCTCTTCACTTGAAAATGAAAAATCTTATGTTTGAATCTTACAAGTAACGAGTACACAACCAATTTATTCCTCCTCCCTCTTCATGTATATAAATCGTTGTATAAAAAAACAATTAGGCTAATATATTTTTCACCTATTAGTTTAAATACTTTTTAGTGACAAAATTTGCCCTTCTAGATAAATACTAGATATTTGTGCCCGCGCGTTGTTGCGGGATTGAAAATTTCATGAAAGATTATGCAACTTCTTTCTCTTCGTAAGCAATGTTTGAGTTAATTTTGTTCCACTTAAGCAGCAATGAGAAATTGTAGAAAGGCAGAATTAACGTATGCCAAATGTATTTCAGTGGTACTAATTATATAGAATTGGGAAGTCAAATAAATCATATATACCACAAAATATTAACAGGTACAGATGAGATTAATCAACATCTACCAAATCAAAAGTAGATGTGGAAATTGAAATAATAAACCTTGTTTTCTGTTCAAAAAGTCATGCAACAATGGGAACATGACTAACCGGATAGAACTGTGATTAACTCACTCCATCCGTAAACAAAAGAAACCCAAACCAAGTTCAGCAAGAATTATGCACGACCTTTTTGAAAACTATATAATGAATTATAAAAAATTGTTAAACAAACATGGACCGGAGGTTATCTTAAAATTCATTTAAATGGAAAATGGTAAATTTGGTTCACTTGAGATGCTAACCTTTCAAAATGCGATACTAATATAAGTTGCATATTAGGATGAAATGCATTAACGCTTACACTTCATAAAAGAAAAAACCAACAAAATTCTAATTTGTTTTTCTACTCAATGTTCCAGGAAATTGCCTAAATAGCAAGAACAATTGCACATGGAGCCAGCCACATTGAATATCAAACCCATCTACTTACCATCTTATCCAACTCTTATTTCGTAAATTTCTCTTGTAAAGAAGCATAGTTTTTCCTGAGCCCCGCAATAATCTAATTCAATTCTTCTTCCTTGCTTTTCAATAAGATCCCTATTATCAAACAAACACAATTACTGTAGTAAACAACTTCATTGAGGATTCAAACGCACAAAATATGTTAATTCATACCCATTTCATCGCGATGCCGCTCTAACCATGAAAAAATAAAATTAATAATAATCACTCAAATCAATTACAGTTTATCACAAACTATGTCATCTAATAATCAATAAATTTAAGAAAATTTAAAATGAAATCAAAATCTTTAAATGTCCTAATTTTCTCAAATCTCAGAAGCCAAACAATATAAAAAAAAGGAAAAAAAAAAGGAGATGGATGAGAAGTGAAGGTTGAGTAACTAACTTGTCAGGATTTGGATAAATGGCAGGAAGAGAAGGCCATGATCGGAACGCAATCTTCCTCTTCTTCTTGTAATTTCTGTTTCTCCTTTCAGATTTCAAATACAAAACAACCCATACTTAAATGAACTTAATCCCTGTAAAAAGTTTGGTATAAAACTTTCATGACACTTCTATAAAAATCCAGCATGCATAGTTCTTTTAAAATCGACACATAACTTCATTTTAAACTTGTATAGACACAAACTTAATCAATTGATTTATATTTAAATGGAAAGAATGTAGTGGTCAGTTTTACCTATATTTTGTTTGTTGTCACTCCATTTCTATTTTTAATTAAAAGCTTGTAACTTATATGCATTTCCTTATAATTTTTACTTCCCTTCCCTTTCCCTGCTGCGTAAACAGTAGAGTAGCTCTCGTTTACCTACAACAAATCAAAAACCATTTGGAGAAAATAACTAAGCATTTGGTTATTAGATTCTTAGTAGGCAAAGCAAGAAAATTACACATAACGAAACTATTGAAACTTTAAAACCCACTTCCCAAATTAGGTTCTCAGACTGGCTAATGAGCATATTGATTTTAAACTATCATCCCAAACCTGCAATGCCTGAGGTTTTTTATTTTTTATTTTTTTGGACAGTCTAATTAATCATTTTTAATAGAAGAATACAATTCATATAACAATAATTAGTAGAGAAAACGAACGCAGTAATGTAAAAAACATGGGGTTACTTAAAATTTGAAGGCTGAGGAGGCACCAAGTTCCATTTTTAGTAAGAGTTCGAAACTGAATTTGACTCTTATAGGTTAACAAACATAACATGGTGGACCAAATTAAAAACATATTTAAACCAAAAATTATAATTTGAGTTTTTCTAATTTTTTTCTATAAGAATTCTCATAACTCTAAACAAAAAGAAAAGTTTACCGTAAGGTTGGAGCTAACTGGGGTCATTCTCCTTGCTCTGCAATCACACAAAACAAAAATCAAAGTTCAAAACTTAATATAACCTCATCTGCCAATTCAAAGTCCAAACAATTAACTAAAAAAATCCAGAATTTATAAAGTTAAAACCATAATTATTGAGGTTAGATTGAGGTTAGATTGAGGTTAGATTGCAGGACAACCAACCTCTACTCGTTTTCTGGCAAATTTGGGGTCCTTTGATTTCTAGACTTTGAGTAGAAACTGATTATACCATGGGCTAATATTCAAGTGCCACAAAATATAATTTTATCGTAGTAAGCTTTTCAATTCACTCCAAACGAAGGTATTATATGTTCACATATATATATATTCACAACCATAAGAAAGAAGAAAACAATTATTGGTACAGAGCAAAAATGAAGCACTAACAGATTCCCACACACCAAACTCTGAGAACAAACAAAAACAGAACCAAATTATATAGCAGCATGCAAGTCACGAAGGAACAAAGAAAAAAGAATACTCATTTGCAAATCCAAAATTAGAAAAAAGAGCATAGACAAAACTGGAAAACTCACCACAAAACGCTGGTCGTCGGAGTTTTTTTTTTTTTTTTTTTGGCAACGAAATTGGAAAATCTGAAAAAACTTGCAGCCGCAATTTTTCAGCAACAAAGATTCGGCGTCAACATTTTATAACAGAGACACACAAAAGTTAGACACGAAGAGAAAACGATGCATTGAAAATTCTGGGAAAAAAAAAGGACTTACAGTGACAGACGGCGGAGGACAGAGCAACAATCGCGGCTCAGAGAAAACCCTAGCTTGATCCACGACGCGAGTTTTGGACAGTGTAGAAATCGAAGGAAAACCCAAATCCAAGGAAAAGCAAATGGCTTTTCGAATTCCATTTATTTATTTTTTTTTTTTGGAGTTTGGCCGCTGTGATTTGTAGTTTTTGAGAGAGAGAGAACTGGAGAAATTTCTACTGGGTTGGTCTTTTTCAGCAGGAAAGTGAGAGAGAAATCGAGATCGGAGAGCGAGGGAAGGCAAGCTTTAGCAACATAAGGGTTTGTGGGAGAGATCGAAATGGATGGAAGGCTTCTTGGGTAGAGAAAGAAAGCATGCGAAAGAGTGAGAGATGAGAGAAGACCGCAAAGTGAAGGAGAGTCAGAGGAAAAGTCGAGAAGGAGTCGAAGCAGAGCCCTTCGACGATGATCGACGCGTGGACAGGATGATTGAAGAGGAGGTGTGCAGAGCGATGAACGCGTGGGCAAAAATTAGAGGAATTGCGAGGAACGATGTGCGGAAGAAAGGAAAGACGTGATGAACAGTGGTGGGGAACTGTTCCAGATGCCATGATGTTGTGTTTTTTAATTATTTTTTTCTGATGATAGACACCCTTTCTCATACCATCTCCAACCTTGGGCTAAAAGCCAAATTTTTTAGCCCGAAAAATTTAGCTTTTAGCCCAGAAACATCTTTTCTGCTTTAACCCTTCTACCCTAAAATTTTAGCCCGGAATTATTAAAGAATGAAATTAGCCTAAATTTTTTTCTTAAATCAATTTAAAAAAATAAATAAATATGTAGATTATTGTAAATTAATTTTATGAACATTTTAATCTAAAAAAATTTAAATTCCGATAAACATTTCGCATTTAGCCCGGGGGAAAGCTGGGGGGTATTTGGCCCAGAAATAGCATTTGGCATTTAGCCTAAAATTTTAGCATAGGTTGAAGAGTGTTTGGGAGGGTAATTTGGGGGGTAATTTGACTTTTAGCCCTTGAGATGGTCTCACAATCCATGCTCAGCTTTTGTTTCTCTCTCTTCCTTTTTCCCCTTTTCTATCCATTTTTATCCGCATGTTCCAGATTTTTGGTTTTTTAATTATTTTTTTGGTGGAAAGGCATGCATCACTGCTGCCAGATGTGGATCAGTTATGGTTTTTTAATTATTTTTTGATGGAAAGGCAGGTACCATTTGCTGCCAGGTGTGGATTAGGTAAGGAAAAAACGCCGGAATTGAAGAGGGAGTCAGAATTTAAAAGAAGATACACAGGATGAACAATAGCCCTCTCACATGATGAACAGTGAGCGGGAACTGCTTTAGTAGATAGCTACAACAATATAGAAAAAAAAAAAGGGAAGCAGGAAAGTATCAACACGCGGCCTTCGAGGGCAAGGCAGTCCTTTCACTGTGGAAAAGATGGCAAAAATTTGACTTAACAAACAAATTGAGGGGCATTTTAGTCCGCTCACTGTCCGTGAACAGTAAACGCTGGTTTGGGTTTTAGTATAGGTATAATGTCTCTAAATTCTTCTTTTCAAACCGAATCAAGAAACCAGAAACATATGTCGTTAGATACTAGGCTTCAACAGAAATTGGAATTGACCTGAAGAAAAATAGGTTTAAAACTTGAACGACGTTGAAGGGTGAGGCTGGTTGGCTATGGATCCTGCGGAAATATGAATGAGGACCTCTTTCTTCTCCTCCATCAACTGGCGAATGGATCTCGCTGCAACAGAATCAAGCAACTACTGCCTCCAACTCCAATTAATGGTTGCGTCGTTTACTCCACCAACCCCTTGTTATATATACATGCAATTAAACTATGCGCAACCTTCAAGTTTGATTCCCTTGTCTGGCTTTTAGTTTTGGTGTTGGACCTGGAGCTATTACTTCTTTCTTTTTCAAAGCTTAAACATTTCCTGCCTGTATGTGCCTATTAGTTCTCAACCCTAGTATCTGACAACAGATGTTTTTGGTTTGAAAAAGATGAAGTTAGTCTCTCCATATGGTATATGAGACTCACATAGTTTTATTTAACGGGAGACTAATGGAAGGTTAGATTTGGACCTTAATTGCTAACAAAACTCACTACAAGAATTTAGTTAACAACTTTTTCATCATAAGGATAACATTAAAAGTATTGTAAAACCACGGGAACTACGACTTCTCTCCTAATACTGCTTAAACTTTTTCAATTTTTTTTTGTGAGTATATCGATATTTTTATACTAAAGGGAGGGGGAGTTTGACAAAGCTATACAATGGGTAGTCTAATTTGGTATCAAATTCGCCATCTACGAGATTCGAACCTAAGACCTCTCACTTTCAAGTGAAGAGGAATACCATCAGACCATAATATTAAGTGACGCTTAAACTTTTCAGTTAACATTTAAAAGATTTTTAAAATCTTTTCCGTTGGTTTCAAATTTAAAGTTATATAAAATTGTTTTGACAGTTTTATGATTTATGTCATTAAATAATTGCATATTAGTATTGTTTTTTAAGAAGGTTATTCAATTGAGATTTAAAAGAATTTCATTGATTTATATATCTTTGAAGTTTGAAGGAGTTTAATTGATTTTTATAAATTTCATATGAGTTTCAAGTGAATTTTAATAGAGTTTGTGAGTCTTCTATCATTGGTTTTGATAAATTTTTAGGAATTCTTTGAATTTTAATCTTGACTATTAAATGCATATGAAGGTTAATATTGTGTCATATTCTCCATACTCATTGCATTATACTTGACCATTCTTTTTCTCACTTTCGGTTAACCACCCTTTTTTCTCCTTTCCGTATTACATAAATCAACTCTTATCATACTTCGCAAAATATGTAATGGGTATAGTACGTGAAAATATGTACGTGTTATAAGCTTGTGTAACTGGACATTCGCAAAATATGTAATGGGTATAGTACGTGAAAATATGTACGTGTTATAAGCTTGTTTAACTGGACATTATAGAGCAAGGGAGAGAGAGGTGCTTATAACTGGACATTATACAACAAGGGAGAGAGAGGTGCAACATGAAGTAGAGAGAATTGGGGAGTAAGGGAGAGAGAGGTGCAGCATGAAGTAGAGAGAATTTGGTGAATTCTGAGGACAATGCCTTTATTTGTAGTAGTGGGAAAGTAAATTCCTTACGCTTTGGTAAATTCCTTACCTTTTACGTATTACAACTAAATTAGGACACTATCTAAAATATATCATGGAATATTAATAGGATTTATACAATCACATTCCTAACCTAATTAAGACTACAACAGTAGTGTATTATTCAACAACTTTATTAAGAAAATACTTTGAAAAATTTAGTGTAACATCCCACATCGTACAGGGGAGTGATCCTTAAATGTATATTCCCATCCCTACCTAGCACGAGGCCTTTTGGGAGCTCACTGACTTCGACTTCATCGGAACTCCGAAGTTAAGCGAGTAACGCGTGAGAGCAATCCCATGATGGGTGACCCACTGGGAAGTTGCTCGTGAGTTCCCAGAAACAAAACCATGAGGGCGTGGTCGGGGCCCAAAGCGGACAATATCGTGCTACAGTGATGGAACGGGTCCGGGAAGTGGTCCGCCTCAGGCTGGGATGTGACATTTAGTCATTTAAATACAAAATTAATTAATTTAAAATAGTTATTTTTTATTTGTTCAATAATATTTTATAAAGACTTGAAGAATACATAAATTTTAATTGTATTCTTAAAACCTGGAGGGGCGAAAAATAAGGGTGAGTGGGCCTAAAAATAAAGCCTTGTAAAAACCTTTTCGAAAACATAATAACCCCTCGCTGTAAAATAAGTATAGTTTTCAATTATATATACTACATATAGTATGAAGGCACTTACCGTATGTCACATCCCGGCCCGGGTCCTCCACATCCCGGGCCCATTCTATCATCGTAACACGATATTGTCCACTTTGGGCTTACCATTCCCTCACGGTTTTGTTTTTAGGAACTCACGAGCAACTTCCTAGTGGGTCACCCATCCTGAGAGTGCTCTGGCCTCCTTCTCGCTTAACTTCGAAGTTCCTACGGAACCCGAAACCAGTGAGCTCCCAAAAGGCCTCGTGCTAGGTAGAGATAGGAATATGCAGTTAAGGATCACTCCCCTGGGCGATGTGGGATGTTACACCGTAACATCAATATTTCATAAATACGATGAATCACGATATCTCGTGTAGAGTCTAAAATAATCCCAAAAATTCTAGAGGCGACACGTGGACTTTTGCTCAAGAAAGACAAGATTGCCCTCAATAAATGGGCAGGCTCCTCAGATACTCCCACACGCAACTCACACTCCTGAAGGTCTCAGCAGCTGAATACGACTGCCCACAGTTCACCTGCCATTGGCAAGGAAAAATCAAAGCATTAAAGACAAAGATTAATTACCCAAATCCTATCTTTAATACATTCCCAATTGAAGATTGACTTCAATCAAGTAAGTAATCCCAATTTAAATCAATTAGGGATAATTACTCCATTATCTCAAGATATTATTTCCTATTTAATATCTTGAGAATGTTTCTCCATAAACATTGGCCAATAGGATGCCGCCATATGTAGGGTAAAACCCTAACACTATGATTGGCCCTCTCCCCCATATATACCCCATATTTTACCAAATTTCGGAAGCTTTTGTTACCCTAAAAAACCCTAAACACTTTATGACACGCCCTGATCCCGATATCTGAGGGACATCAGGATGGTCACATGCTAGCTGACACCCGAGGATGACGAAAACCATTTAATGAATGCATGTGCTGAGAACATGTGAAACATGCATATAAATTTCACTCATAACTACACAATGTAATAATTAAATACAAACTAATAATATAATAATATTCAACTACCAACAATGAAAACATAGTGATAATGCATGACATGTTCAGAACATACATCTAATTCAGAATACAAGCGGAATGTGCTATTACAATGATGTCAAAGCAAAAAGGATGACACGATGTCACTGGTAGGGGAATGCCTCGTAGCTCGGATCGTATGCCTCGTTCCTATGTCCTAAGGGGGCACAAAACAAACATGAGGGGACCAAGTTAATATATATATATATATATATATATATATATATATATACATATATATATATATAATACTGGAATAGTTATTCAATATCGTACTAACCCCCAAAGTTTTATGAAAACATCAATAGCATAATATATAATAGGTTTTTCCGAAAACCCTAGCATGCCATAAAACCTTTCATAAAGCATATATCATATATAGTGTGCATACTAGTGGTATCATATAACAGTAACTTAAGGCTGAAGCCACCAACCCATGCCCGACCGTAGCCATATCCCAGTATCCAACCCACAGCTGGCCGTAGCCATATATCAATAACCATCCCAAACTTGGCCATAGCCATAAATCAACATCCATCCCACACCTGGCCGTAGAGTATCCAACCCACACCCTACCGTAGCCATATCTCAATATCATCACCCGTAGGTAGAATATTGACCACTAGATACGCACAAAAGCATTGAATATAATCTTTCTAGCATAAATACATATATCTTAAATCATCTTCATAGTATATAGTCATCCATCATATATATTACAAAGAGTGTAAAAACATGTTCATAAATAGTATATAGTCATCCATCATATATACTACAAAGAACATAAATTCGATGAAGTATGGTATTCCAAAATATTCTCAGTAAAGCATGATAATCATAAAATGTAAATCTAATTTACTCATAAAATGTTTCGTAAAACGTAACCTTTAAATCATGCTTTTCATATTTACATTTCTACTATTAAAACATGCATTTTATAAGGGATCCACTCATAGATACTCCGTCATCGAAGAGTTGTACGAAAAAGAAAGAACGAAATCGCCACTAATAATCACACCTAAGCACATAAAGGGTCCAATTAATCAAACTCTAATCAAACGATTGAATTTCGAAAAATGAATGTCATAAACGGATTCAGGATGTTGAAAAACATAAAATGGGACCTCGGGTACCCCCACGCGCTACCGCATGCGTCGAGAAAAGTTGCCAGAAAGTTGGCCGAAAAAGTTGTTGATAGTCCTTCACGTGCACCCATATACAGGCTCACGCGTAGCCTACGCCAGGCCTGGGTTCATGGGATCAAACTGGGTTAGGTCGAATTTGGGTATAGGCCTGGGTTTGGTTTCTGGGCTTGGTCTTATAGGGTTTGAGCTTGGTTGGCACGGCCCAAGGGCCTAGGTACAAAGGGTTTAGGCCTTGGGGTTTTAGGCTTGTAACCTGGCCTAAGGGATTGGATTTGGGTTGGTTCAAAGGGTTGAAACCCCTAGGTTGTGGGTTAAAGGGAAGGCTCTGGGTTAGAGAACCCGGTCTGTAGGGATTTGAGTTTTGGGCTTAAAGGGTCATGTTTAGGGTTTAGCGGGCCAAAGGCCCGAGCTGGTACAACTCCAAGGGCCTGAGTCTCTTTTGGTTTAGGTCGTCGACCTATTTTTCGTCAGGAACAAAGGCTTGAGCCTCCCGAGCTCCGATCGATGTCGATATGTCGCCTTAATGTACGATCTACCCAATAAATTGAAGATAGAGACAAAGGGAAAAGATTTGTACCTGTCTCAATCCATGAGGTGGTCAGTGTCAGTCAGAGTTTTGGTCGAAAGTCGCGGGACTTGCCGGAGACGTTTCCTGGGCTCTCTGTGCTTCACAGAGACAAATGAGAGAGAGAAAGAGGTCACACGATGGTGGTGGTGGTGCTGTTATCGTTGTCGTTGGTGGATGGGTATGTGGGTGTTGCCGGGAAGAGGATAAGGAGAAGGGTTCGAGAGAAAGTGAGCTGTGAAAGAGAGAGTGAGCTGAGAGTGAGAGAGTGAGAGTTGACTTGGGGAAAAGAGAAATAAGGAAGGAAAATAGGTGGGGGTCTACACGTGGTAGGCAGAGAGAGAATGAGAACTTAGAGGAAATCTAAAAAAGGGATCCAGATTGGGTAAATGATAGGGGTAAAAATGGTCATATCACATTTCGTTAAAATGAAAAAATACATAAAAGTACTTTCGTAATTCTGCTAATATGAAAAATGTACATATTTTGGGACGGGGTTTCACACTTTCCTTTTCTCAGAGAAACTAACTTAGGCATCAAAGATCCATTAGCCTAACCACCCCCACCTTGTGGATGCGTAAGGCTTAGGTTTTTGATCAAATGTGTTGATTATTTTGCAAGTGCATTTTCGTCAAGACTGTAGATGGCGGAAATTTGCATCGCATCTCACATATAAAACATATAACAACTGGTAATCACAATATCTCATATAAACGAACATATAATATCGGGTGCTCATCGACATATGCTGACATACGAGTTCATGCAAAGGTATTCTAACATGAACATGACTAGGTGTAATAATGATTTACACTCTAATACTACAATCACGTGAAGATTAGCGCTATGCGCGTTACATACGAGTACTAATGGCCTATAGCAATCTAGGACTAGATTGACACCTACAATGGATCCAAAATGAGCATATGGTGCGATGTGAACATACACATGAAAGACTGGCCCTGGCCTGGCCCAAGCGAGTACTAACACCAGTGCAACACACGATGAGCAAATACGTAAATATGATCATACAATGGTAAATCGATAATTCTAGTCAACATAACACTATTCATGGCCACCAATATAATTACGGCACCCCATAATAGCACGCATACCTGTGCATCCCGCATGATTCAAAATAATTTCATAATTCTCCACATTACAACCTTTCTTCTAAACATTAAACTAATTATGGCAATCACGTAGAAATATTCTTTATTAAATATGTAGCTGGAAACTGAACAAATACACACACACACACACACACACACACTATATATATATATATATATATATATATATATATATATATATATATAAAAGAAAAGACCAAGAGGTGATGGATGAAGGAGAGGAAATGCAAGAGGTGATGGATGAAGGAGAGGAAATCATGGCAGTCGGGCGTGGTTCGTGACTAGCCTAGGTTCGTGGTGGTGGTGCTCGCCGGAACGGCTAGGGTGGTATGGTGCGGTTTCTTTGCACTTGTAGAGAGAGAGACGAGACAGAGCTGAAAGATGAGAGAAAGTGAAATAAGGGAAAAAGAGATGAGGTGGCAGCAAATGAGTGGAGAGTTGAAAAAAATGGGATTTATGGGGATTGGGAAACATGCGAGAGAGGGAAAGAGTGGGGTGTGGGCCCCACATGGCTCACAAAACAAGCCACAAATTATCTCTAAACATGAAATTACCAAATTGCCCTTAACATTCGTAAGTTTGTAAAATCTCTATTGTAACTCCAAATTCGATTCCGCTTATGCCCACGCATTTTTATTGTCGAGTACTACACAAATACACTAAAAGAATGAGTCATGCGTCTCTCTAAACGATAGTCAATAAAAGTGAAAATTCTTGCCTCTAGGACATTTTCGTCAAGTCACTCTTTTAAAATTAATAAAATCGTAAAATTAGGGACGGGTTGTTACAACAAATCACAAAACGTAGTTGCAAGACTAGATTTTATGAAAATGGGAACTTGACGAAGAAATTTTCAAATATTGATCCCAAATACTTTAGACATACGCATGTCTAACATATATAATTTTTATCTCCAATTTAGTTTCTTATATATCTTAGATATTCTAATACTTCTTATCTAGTGTTTAGTGTTGAAAGTGGTCCCCGTTTTGAATCTCAGTCTCATTGATCGAAACAAAGTTGTTGGTGCTTCGTGGTTTTCTTTTTAAGCCAAATATGAACTAAACATGTATGTTTATTTTATGGTAGTTACTAATCAAATCCATTAATTAATACATATTTAGGGTTAGTTTGGTATTGTTGTGCTTTTTAAAAAAATTGCTTATGTTGTGTCGTGAGAATAAGTAGCTATAAGATAAAGTTGTTGAGTCTTCGGTAACCCTTTTTTTTTTTAAAATTTATAACAAAAAAATCAGTGTTTGAGTGTTTGGTAAACTTTTTATAAATTTTTTGGTGACTATGTTAAAGGACTAAAAAGGATAAGATGTTGATTGTGATATAATAAATGTAGGGGCAAATGGTGTAGTTTTATTACATATGTGAGGGTGTACTTGCCATTTGAACATTTCATTAAATGAGGATTCACTTACATGCTTTTAACATAAATGTAGGGGCAAATGGTGTAGTTTTATGACATATGTAAGGGTGTACTTGCCATTTGAACATTTCATTAAATGAGGATTCACTTACATGCTTTTAACATAAATGTAGGGGCAAATGGTGTAGTTTTATGACATATGTAAGGGTGTACTTGCCATTTGAACATTTCATTAAATGAGGATTCACTTGCATGCTTTAAAAAACGTTTTTTTTAAAGCATGATGGACACTGCTTATGTTTTCCTATTGTCAATGACAACATGTTTTTCAAAGACTTCGGTTAACTTCTTTGAAAATTGCTCATTTCGATGCTAATATGTCTATTTTATGAAAATAGAATATGTCTATGAATAGTTAGTTCTTGCTTTGATGCAGTGTTGTTGGCTTTGCTGTCTTCTTGTCTAGTGGCTGCAGCTTTTTGCTGCTTGTTTGTTTTTTCAGCAGCTCTTTGCTGCTTGATTGTTTAATTCAAGGTTTCTTTGATGATTGTTTTCTCTTTTTCTCAGAAATATATTTTATTTATAAATAAAAATTAAAAAAAAACATATGATTCATCGGCTTAATTATGACTTGTGAGCATTCCATTTCCAAGACAAGACCAAAAAACAAGAGGAAAGCAAAATTGATTTAGAGAGCCACGTTTTAAAACCTGAGTGGGTAATAATCCCTCCCCACAGTTTTAGACGCCGCATGGCATTCCTCTCTTGTACTCAGGTTTCTGCCACCACTCATATTTATACGCGCGTACAAACTTTAAACCCTCCCAAGCCACCACGCAACCATTTCACCACCTTCAGCCACCGCCACCTCTCAATCTCTCTCATTACCTCCCGTCCTCTGTTTCTGATCTGCCATCCAGAATCTACCCGGCAACCAAATTCTCCGATCTGGGTGTGGCGCTTGGTCATTAAAGAGAAAGCCCGCTGCAAGTTAACAACTTAACAGTGTTTGAATAGTTGTACGCGTGTTCAAATCTTAGAGGCGGTACAAATCTGGTACACGGTATTGGGTACAGGGTATTCGAATCCCATCCATCTCCCCACCTAATCATTCATCGCTTCCGTGAAGCCGCCAACACAACCAAAATCTCTCTTCGTCTTCTCGTGGAGGCAGCAGCCATGGCGTCGCTCGCCTGGGTGATCTCCAGTAATCCCGGCCACGCGCTCTCCCCCAACATATTGGCTCACGACGCCAAGCCCAGGAAGATCTGCTACTCTCAATGCTCTACATTCTTTCTCCCTCCTCACCGCTCTCCCATTTGCAGGTACTCAGTTTTTCCTGGATTCCATTTTTCTGTTTGTTTCCCGAGAAAATGGACGAGCTTTGTGTATATAAAGTTTTGGTTTTTTACTTTACCATTTTAATGGAGCTTAAAACTCGAGTAGTAAATGTGTAACTTAGCCTGGACCGATTGAAATGTTTAACTTGCCTTAAAGTTTCATGTTGTGGTTAAGGGTTTACAAAAATGTTGTATCGAGAAGCCAAAGCACAGCGGAAAATGGGTCCTTTTCATTGTTGGAAACTGGAATTATTTTTCCGAGGGCTGTCGGGACATTTTTGTTCTTTTGTCAAGTTGTACTTTTTGTTAATTCCTCGTTAGTTCTGTTTTTCTTTGATTTTGTATGTGAGCGCGCCCGAAAGAAATAGTATTGAGCTGCTTCAATCTGTATGAATTTGCTCATTTCTTAATGTTACCGTCGTTTTCAACTAGTTTTTTTCTTTGAACATTCTTGCTTACGGATCATAACTAACATGATCAAAGTAGCTACTTTCAACCTTCAAGAAAGATGTTCAATTTTCTATCTTAGTTTTGGATTTTCCTTTGAGAAATGTACTTTTTATTGTTCAATTAAACAGTCCTTTTTTTAATCATCCTCCTTTTTCACTTCTGAAATTACCAAGTTTGTGATGTGTAGGGTTCATAAAAAAATAGTAATGTAGGTTTATTTGACTAGGAAACAAATAATGAAATTGATCCACATAGGACTCCTTATTCCATGTGGAACATATTTGTTGATACTTTAGGTTATCTTAAATTATTTATCAATTGACTTGGAGGTTTGTTGCCTTTTGCAGAATGGGTTTTGTTTCTGGGCTGGAAAGGAAAAGGTCACTCAAAACCCGTATCTTTGCGTCAGTCACAGGTTCTTTCCCATACTTCTCCAAAAACTATACAAATTTTCCCTCAGGATCTTGTATATTTAGCTTTTCATCTAACTCTAGGTCCTTTCCTTTATTAGTAGATACTCCAGTAAATGCATACCCAGAGAAAGTTCAGCTTCCTAAAGGTGACTGTTGGTCCGTCCATAAATTTGGTGGCACCTGTGTGGGGAGTTCAGAAAGAATTAAGAATGTTGCAAAAATAATTCTTAGTGATGACTCAGAGAGGAAGATGGTAGTTGTCTCGGCAATGTCCAAGGTAACGGACATGATGTATGATCTTATCTACAAGGCTCAATCACGAGATGAGGCCTACATATCTGCATTAGATGCCGTTTTAGAAAAGCACAAATCTACAGCTCTTGATTTACTTGATGGGGATGATCTTAGTAGTTTCTTAGCACAATTGCATCACGACATCAGTAACTTGAAAGCGATGCTTCGTGCTATATACATTGGTACTACATTTTTATCTCTCTCTATTTATTTATAATTTTCCATCAAACATCAGGACATTAGTGGCTCTCTGATCTGTATAAACTCTCAAACGGATTTTCACAAAAAATAAATTTGTTGTGTAATTTCAATTCCCATCAGAATTCAAACTGGTCATGTTTAGTATTGTTACTAGTATTGTGTATTTGTTTATATTACAAACAATACGAGCCAGTGTTCTCTTTCATAGAAGACGAATTCTTTTATCTGAATCCTTAGTAGTGTGGAATGGAGTTAATGACTTCTTTAACTCTTCCTATTTTTCTATTAATTACAATAAAGTGGCAGAATGGATTATAATACATAAAAGGGTTAGTGCCCCTATCATCCGCTATTTCTGTAATGGTGAATTTGTTATTTTCCTAGTCATAGTTGTTGTGCCACGTAATCTAGATTTACCTGTTATTTTTGCTGATGTCCACTCTTCTAAGTTTGGATAAACTTAAATGTTTGGAGCTTATCAGGTTGACTATTTTCCTTACTTTTGGCAGCTGGTCATGCGACAGAATCGTTCACAGATTTTGTTGTCGGACATGGAGAGTTATGGTCTGCGCAGATGTTGTCATGTGTTATTAGAAAGGTATAATGGTGGTTTGTTCAATTTTCAAGAGCATTTGCTGAATGTCACTTTTCCTAGTTGTCTGATATATTAATATCTTTTTATTATTCTTTGATTTCTTTCTGCAGAATGGGTTAGATTGCAATTGGATGGATACAAGGGAAGTGCTTATTGTAAATCCTACAAGTTCTAATCAAGTTGATCCTGATTTAAAGGAATCTGAAGACAGACTTGAGAAATGGTATTCCAAAAACCCATCAAAAACAATTGTAGCTGCCGGCTTCATTGCTAGCACACCTCAAAATATTCCTACTACTTTGAAGAGAGATGGAAGTGACTTCTCTGCAGCAATCATGGGTGCCTTATTCAAGGCCGGTCAAGTCACAATTTGGACAGATGTTGATGGAGTCTATAGTGCAGATCCCAGAAAAGGTTCGTATTGTCTTTGTATTTAGTAAACAGTATAAAACATCATAAACTTTTAATTAACTATAAATTTGAATACCGGTGTACATTTTTTTTGGGGGGGGGGGGGGGAGAATAATTGGTTGATGCCATTCTAGGAAAGTTAAAAATGTTACCGAGTTTCTGTGGGATTTAATTTAAAGATAAGAAATCTTCATTTGCAGTCAGTGAGGCAGTGATTCTGAAGACTCTGTCTTATCAAGAAGCCTGGGAAATGGTGAACCTCACTACTTTCTATCAAAGTTTCTGAGATTGGTGCGTTTACAAATCTGACATTTGATATACATGTATGTGCAGTCTTATTTTGGGGCAAATGTTCTGCACCCACGCACTATCATCCCAGTGATGCAATATGACATTCCAATTATAATAAGGAACGTTTTCAACCTTGCTGCACCTGGAACAAAAATTTGTCGCCCTACTGAGGATGAAACTGATCAGGGTTTGGAGTCGTTTGTCAAAGGATTTGCCACAATAGACAACTTGGCCCTTGTCAATGTGGAAGGGTGAGCTGTGCATTACAGTGTTGCTGGATTATAATTTAAAGATTACTTTCCCCCATTTGTAACATTCTCCTTTGTTTGTCACAGAACTGGAATGGCTGGTGTTCCTGGTACAGCAAGTGATATATTCAGTGCTGTAAAGGATGTTGGGGCTAATGTTATTATGATATCTCAGGTTATGTCATCCTCTGAATTTGTGTTCATGGTGCTGAAAGCGTAGAGCATCTATGATGCTTAATGTTGTTAATGATGGTTCACTGTAGGCTAGTAGTGAGCACTCTGTGTGCTTTGCTGTCCCTGAGAAGGAAGTAAATGCTGTTTCTGAGTTACTGCAGTCTAGATTTCGTGAGGCTTTGAATGCTGGGCGTCTTTCTCAGGTTCTTACTTTTTATTGGGCTAATTTTCTTGACCAGGTTGCTTGATACGTAACTTAAGCAGATCAAGGATAATGTACTGACATTGACAATTAGTTTATTGTTTACTTATGAAAAACCTTATTGGACCCATATTTTGTGGATCAGCTAAAGAATTATAAGAAGAGTTGAAAATGGTGACATGAATTTAATGTGAAAGTTATTCAGATATGTTTTATTCCTCGTGACTACTGAATAGTTTATTCCTTCTTAGTTTATTTCCATACTGAAATTTTGATTGCGCTCTGTTTTTTATTTTATTTTAAGTATGTTTGAATGTATCTTTGTTTCATTTTTTAATACCAATTTCTGGCACCTCTTCCCTCTCAGGTTCAAGTCATTCCAAACTGTAGTATTTTGGCAGCAGTTGGCCAAAAAATGGCCAGTACTCCAGGAGTTAGTGCAACTCTTTTCAATGCACTGGCAAAGGTAAGGGATTAGTTATTATTCTATTAATTTTAGCAACAAGTTGGATTATTTTATTTGATTTAACAATTCATGGTTTGTACACTGGTTTAGAATATGGGCTGCTATAGGCTTTGATTCCAAGTGTTTCTCATAATCCATTATTTACAATACGAAGGGATCTAAACTGTTTTATGAAATGCAGGCAAACATTAATGTGCGTGCAATTGCTCAGGGTTGTACTGAGTACAATATTACTGTAGTGATAAAGCGGGAGGATTGTATTAGGGCTCTGAGAGCTGTCCATTCTAGATTCTATCTTTCAAGAACCACAATAGCGGTGGGCATCATCGGACCTGGTCTGATTGGTGCCACATTACTAGATCAATTAAGGGATCAGGTACTTTATTTTGCTTTTTCTTCTGTTATTATCAGGCTTTTGTACAATATAGCACATGTAAGGTCATCTGTCAGTGAAAATTATTCATGGCACTTAGAAGTTTAGAACTTAGAAGGGCTCCGTTTAGTCAGATTTTGTCGTTCTGTGTGCTTTGATTGTGGCCTTTTTGGGTTTTTACATACGAGTACCCATCCTAGTCTGATTTTGATTTGAGAGCAGTAAGATGTTGAATTGTACTGAATTCATTCTTCTCCTGTTTATGTGATGAGATAAGCACATCAAGTTTGTGCACAGGAAACACAGCCAATGAATGGTAAAAAACATTCTGAGGGCATGCAAGTTGTTCGTTTACAGCGACATACAAGTTAAAATTTGGTTTTACGGCCCAACCAATTGAAATATCCTCCTTAACTTTAATCATGTTCGTCATAAGTTATATATTGCTGCTTGCTTATTAACCGAACTTTGATGAAAACCAGGTACTTTGAATTTCTTTCATTAGGTTGGGCAATTCAAAAAAATTTAATTTCTCAAATCTTTACAGGCAGCTACCCTCAAGGAAGAGTTTAACATCGATTTGCGTGTTATGGGAATCACTGGCTCACGGACAATGCTTTTGAGTGAGGCGTAAGTTAAAAAGCTTTCAATGGAATATTATTTAATCAAATGCTTTGCATAATCTGAAGTTGACAATGGTGGTGGTCTAATTCATACATGTCGTTCATGAAATGTTTTTGAATTGATAATTGACCAACATTTAGTAGCAGAAGTTGCCCCTTACTACAGTCCAATTACTATATATACGTTTTAAAAGTTTTTCTCCTTGTTATTCTTGTTGAATTTCAACCTTTTCCGTTGTATCTTTTATATTTAATTTACAAAAATAAAGTCATCCATTGCTTCGTATAGGCTGGTAGTAGTTAGTTAAATACATTTACTTCTTAAATCGTTGTCATTCTACAGTTTCACTTTGAGGACCATAATTTACTTTTTAATTTTTCATTGTTGTAGGGGTGTTGACTTATCTAGATGGAGAGAACTTCAAAAAGAGAAAGGAGCTGTGGCAGATATGGAAAAGTTTGTGCAGCATGTACATGGGAATCATTTTATTCCAAATACTGTTTTGGTTGACTGCACAGCTGACTCTAGTATTGCAAGCCATTACTATGACTGGTTGCGGAAAGGAATTCACGTAGTCACTCCCAACAAAAAGGCCAATTCAGGGCCGCTTGATCAAGTAAGATGTCTTTTTATACATGCAAATTTCTTTCGAGTGTTGTATCTTTGAGGATATCTAATTGCAAATTCTTGTTTCAGTAGTACGTATAATTCCAATTAACTGAAAAGAACAAGAACAAGAACATCAACCATTTCTTTACTTAGTTTATCTACCCAAGTGCGCTTTTCATTAATAGTTTTTCATCCAAAACCCATGTATTTGGGATATGTTTTTCTTTCTGACGATTTACACGGTTAACAAGCCATGATTATGCTTATTTATGGTCTCCACCAATTTTTTTTGTTCAAGTTTTATATCTTCCAGTTCTTTATCAATTTAATTATTTTCACTTTTGCTTTTTGTGACTCTTGGTTGTTACTGTTTCTCTTTGAGATGTGAGCGATGAGTTTTGATTCCTAACACTTGGTTTTTTACATTTCGAGGAGAGACTTCAGTTATACCTTCTTGTCTGAACAAAGTGGTGATAAAACCAGCTATTTACATGTTTAATTATTCTAATAATCGTGCACAAAAATTTCCAGAAATGTCTATGCAAAATGATACAATGTTAATATGAATTTGACTCTTTTCTTTTATATAAAGGATCCCAATATTTGTCTTTCAAATTTAATGTGGGGTGTATTCAATTGGGAAATTGAGGATTTGATTGGATTTATAAATTTATGGAGTTTAATAGCATTTTTATTGATTTCTGGAGATTCCATGTGAAATTTGATTGAAATCCCACAAAATTTTCTAGTAGCAATTATACTCAGCTCAGCTGCTATATTTGTTTTTTTTTAAGGATTTTATTTTGAGTTCACACTTCGACCTCCATATCTTAGTTTTATCATATTACTTTGTTTGATATGCTTGACTTGAGTCCCCCTGCAGCGTTACCATATACTGACTTGCAAGAAAAAGAGAAATTACTTATTTTTAACTTTGACTTTGATTTAATTTCTGTTTAAGAAAAATTTAGAAAAATATTAATGCATTCGGAGAATGCAATAATAGTGTTCATATCTTGTGTACGTGCATGTGTGTGTTTTTTTTGGGTTTAATCGATTATGACTTGCTTTTCTTCATGCAGTATTTAAAATTACGAGCTCTTCAACGGCAATCATATACACATTACTTCTATGAAGCTACTGTTGGAGCTGGTCTGCCAATTATTAATACATTACAAGGTCTCCTCGAAACTGGAGACAAAATATTGCGTATTGAGGGCATCTTCAGGTTTATGGAGAACTTTTGATTTATATCTTCTCTCTGTGCAAATTGAAATATTACAAGAGTAGTTCCTCTCTTTTTTAATGGAGTAATTCCTTTGTTTACATGTAAAATCTTGATGTCTGCAAATGCACACCTCATATGACTTTTAACAAAAGCCTTGCTTCTATCATTTGATGTTGCAGTGGTACTCTGAGTTATATCTTCAACAATTTCACTGGAGGACGCACTTTTAGTGAGGTGGTGGCTGAAGCAAAGCAGGCAGGTTATACTGAGCCGGATCCAAGGGATGACTTATCTGGAACAGATGTTTGCAGAAAGGTGCTATGTCCTATTTTTTGTCCGCTTAGTTATGTAGGCTTATAATGTGATGATGTTTGGTCTGTTTAATCAGTTTTACGTCCCCAAATTTTGAATGAGACCCTATAGTTTGCATTGTTGATAAAAGATCAATGCCATCTTATTTGGGCCCCCATGCCCAAACTCCAATCTCAGCTTTCTTGATTTTTGCTTCTTTGTTTTGTGTGCGATTTGCCACCTAAGTAAAACCATCAAATGCAGGTGATAATTCTTGCTAGAGAATCTGGTCTTAAGCTGGAGCTCTCTGACATCCCTGTTGAAAGCCTTGTGCCGGAACCGTTGAAGGTAAAATCATTGTCTAATGTACGTTACCAAGTGCAAAAGCTCACCATTAACATTTGAATTTTGGATGAGATGTTTTCAGGATAGTGCATCAGCCGAGGAATTCATGCAAAAACTTCCACAATTTGATCAAGAGATGAGTAAGAAAAGAGAGATAGCTGAGGATGCAGGAGGAGTAAGTATCTCTCATATGCATTCCTGTGTGATACCACAATCTTAACCTAGCAATATTTGATCAATATTTTAATCGAGTAGTTGTTTAGAAGCTTACTAGCTGTCCATGGGCCATTGGACGTCTCTTACAAATATTTGAATCATATCATTCTGGTTTCCTTCGATGATGCATTATTTCTTTACGTTATGTTGACATGCGCTATGGATTTTTATTGGCGATAATAGTTTAGAAAATGTGGATATTTTTATTTTCTGAGTTCTCTGGGCAGGGATATATAATCATATAGTAGATGACAAGCACTTTTCCCTCTTGTTTTTTTGTTTTGTTTCTGATATGTTTAAATGATTCTCATCTTCCCTCCTGACTTTTCTTTTTGATATCTGAAGGTCTTGAGATTCGTTGGGGTGGTTGACATGGTCAATCAGAAAGGGGAAGTGAAGCTGCAGACGTACAAGAATGATCATCCATTTGCTCAGCTTTCCGGGGCAGATAATATAATAGCGTTCACAACAACTAGATACAAAGCTCAACCCCTAATAATACGTGGACCTGGTGCTGGTGCTGAAGTCACTGCTGGTGGAGTCTTCAGTGACCTGTTGCGGCTTGCTTCGTACCTTGGTGCCCCGTCATAGGTGGGAAGCCCATAGCCCGAAGATTGAAATATGGTGTAACACAGCCTGAGTAGTTTAGCTTTTGGAGATGCGGATCTGTTGTGGCTCCTGAGAAGTGTAAGTGTAGCTTCTTGATATGAGGAATAGTTATTACCTGCTAGGGATTTGGGAGTATATAATTGTCGTTCATTCGGTAGTGTTTAAGCAGATGCAAACACGTTATTTGTCTCCTGAAACCGTCTCAAATCTTTTATGTACGGAACTAAAAAGAGAAATAATAATAATCATGGTTTTCAATACGTGACCCTGATTGTGTTTAAAGCAGTACTTTGACATTTACTGAGACAAACGAGTTACTCCTCTCAGTTGATCTTAGGACTGAGGTAAAACTTTGGATCTCTGAAAAACCTTGAAAGCACTTGTGCCTTGTCAGCTGAGAGGTCTGTGTTTTCCATAATCTGCTCCTTTGATGCCTTGGCAATTCCTTCGATTGATCCGATAGCCTGGTTAAGCTGAACAAAATACCCTGAATAAGAAACCAACGTATGATTATACGATTCAATTCCGTTCATTAGGATGAGTTAAAGTACCGCGTTTGCATCATGATTGTCGATGCCCGGAATGGCTGTGATCACTTTTCTCAGTATGCCTGGTGTTTGCACTGTTTGCTTCCTCTTCTCCAACAAAATTGAACAAAATGGCGATGTTTTGAGGTCCTAACTCCTAAAAATAAAAGCATTCTACATAAATACGGTCAAAATTCACACTAACCTCAGCCTTCAATTTTGTTGTGGCATCCTCTCGCTTGCACACTGTAATATTAGTGTTTGCTTAAGAGTCTTAGACAAATTACTTGGAAAACAATTCATGAATATGGTAAGTGAGCTTTGGAGAAGATTTTATTACCCCCACGAGAATGAGCTATTTTCGTTATCTTCTCGAACCCCATTTCCAAGTCCTTAACCTGAACGAACGTTGGCTTGCCAAGTTCCATCCCGAATCTTCACAGATTGAGAAACCATTTGTGTTGTTTTGACATATCAAAAATCAATTGGACAGAAGTTTCTTTCGAGTTTTGACATAGCTCACTTGAAGTAAGAACGAACAAACAAATCGTTTTGCTCCTTGGTTGGGAGCGTGATGACAACGTATAGATTTGCAAATTGCAGCTTCAGCTTCTGAACTCTGTACAGATAATAAAATTGATCACATCAAACACAAAACACAAGTGCACACACGCATACAAGAGGCACTGAAAAATGAAAGCAATTAACTCGTTCACCTGCCGAAGAATTGCGAGATGGTACCGGAATCCAAGCTAGTCATGAAAATGAATGCCACAGATGAACCCCCACAGTTGAAAATGAAGTCCTGCAGTGCAAATCCAACCATCAGATGCACCAAAATTAGTTTCTTTTCACTTCTTTTGTCCTTTTAGCATGAGATCATATGATTAAATTGAAGTAAATTACGGGGGTAATTGGGACAAAGTTGAGGCGGAAGGAGTTTGCGGCGAGGAAAGCGGAGACGAAGTTGATGAAGGACGGATGTTGTTCGTCCCTCCATGTATTGCTCATCATACAAACCCCACCACCACCACCTGCAATCACAATCCAACATTTAAGATTTCTTCACTCCATTAATTCTACCATTTCCAGCACAAATCAATCGTAATCTTTCTAATCGAAATTCTAATCAAATAGTTAACCGAAACAATAAAATTATCCAGAATTTGAATCAAACAGATAATTGCTCCACTGGAAAATGATCGAACTCAGACTAATTCAAATTAAGAACTCAGTTTCTAAATTTTCCGAGGAAAAATGAGAGGGGTGAATTGATGAATCGGTGAAAAGGAAAAGGAAAAGTACCTGAATTCATAGATTTTTGTGGAAATTGAGCTGTTTCTTTCACGTTCGCCATTCCCAGAGCTCCCAGAGAGAGAGAATCGGGAGAGAGAGCCAAGGGAGAGAGAGCGAAGCGGGCAAATTGAGGCGGTATGTAATGTGGAACTGTTATTCAAATATTAACTGCGGTAGTTGTCTCTATTTACGAAAAGTACCACAAGAAATGGGCCAGGCCCATATCACATTCAGCCCAAATTTCCAACGACTTGTCCTGCTTCGTCTCTTGTTTTCTCACTTGAGACATTCAGAGAGAGAGAGAGAGATAATGGCGTCCTCGGCTGCTTCCTCACTCTCCGTTACAGCGTCCTCAAATTCGCCTTCCAAACGCCTTTTGTTCGACCGCCGTTACGGTTGGGTGTAAGTATCTCTCTCTCTCTCTCTCTCTCTCTCTCTAAACGTAATTAATTAAGCGTGAAATAATTAGGATTAATTTTTCAGAATTGATGACTTGAAAGACCCATCAGAGGAAGCTCTTGCTGGTGGCCGAGGGATGTAAGTTTTTTTATTTTTGAAATACTTTAGCTTGAAACCCACTGGTTGGTTAGTGAGAAACAAGAAGAAAAAGAATTGGGATATAATTGGGATGTTATTAATTTTCACCAGTTGGAAACAAAAATTGGAAATTTGTTATAGTCCTCAGTTTAAGCCTCCATTATTTGTGCTTTGGTTCAGGTTTTGCATACTGCCGCTTGCAAAAACTTTGATTAAGATGGCTTCGCATTCGGTATGATGATGAATTTCCAGCTCATAATTATCCTAAAACTTTGATTAAGATGGCTTCGCATTCGGTATGATAACATTTGGATGACACGTTTGGGACTGAAGCTTGTATTTTTGTATGATCAAGGATTCTTTATTTTTTGGTTAAGGATTAAGTATGATTTAAGTTTTGACCGAACGGAATGATGCTTTAAACTCGAACAAAAACTGACCCAACAGAATGAATCAATAGTGATTTATATTCTGTCAGCATTTGCTTTTATAGCATGTTGCTGTTTCCATTGAGCTAGAGACTTTGCCCCTGATTGCCATTGAGACTTAGCTTGCAAGTAACCTAGTAATAGTTCTTGGTTTGTGCATTTGATTCTTGTTTTCCCACGCAAGCCATTAACCTTCTGTGCTGATTTTATTGGATAAAAATACATATAGACTGTTTGTTTGTTGTCCGTTTAGATAAATTTAGAAATCCATTGGTCAACAAACACCAAAAGGCTTTAGAATCTCACTGTAAGAAATGATTTACATTGCTAGACGTCAAGGATAACCCAGAGTCTTTCCTCTATGCAAGGATATCTGCTGAGGAGTTGGCTGATCCCTGGATTCAGGGAATTTGTGAGCCAAGGAGCACAAAATATCCTGTAAAGTTGAGTTTCACCGACCCATCATCATGCATTAGCAGGTTCACCATAGAAATTTTCTCAGCAGAAAAAAAAAAGGTGTGGCTTTGCGAGATAAAAAACATAAAGTTCACCTTGTTTGCAGGCTGGGCAGTGGTAGACCTAAACTGTAGCAAGTACATGATGTTCAACCTATCTGGAGTCGTTAGATAGTGGTCATCAAGAGAATACGTGTTAAGCAGATGATACCTAAATTATAAACCGAGTAGCAGTCGCTAGACTTCTGCATATGTTTCCTTTCTCGTATTTTATGTGGATACAGTTGTCCTAGTTGGGATAGAAAATGGCAGGTTGCAGATACATATAAGTACGTTTTAATCATATGTTCCTATATATTCAAGATCTTGTTGGGTTTTAAAATCATGATATCTGTTTATTTGTTATATTTTAGGTCCTTAAATAATATATTTATATATGCCTTGTATGTATTTCGTGTTCACTGTAAAAATTCTATTCAGTTGCTTGCCTTATGGCGAATTCTTCCAGCAAAGCTTTGTAGAAATGACCTGTCTTATGTAGATTAGCTCTGTCTCTGCTTCTTAGGCCGTGGGATATAGAAAATGTTAGATATTTGATTGCTATGTTACTGAACATGAAAAACCATTCCATTCAACAATTCTCTGATGCTGAAAGAATGATAAATTTTAATTTGTCCTACGTCTTACCCTTATTGCCTGACAGATTAATGGTGCAGCAAACTCAGCAGTGAAAGCTTTTGAAAGGCCAGACCTGCTTTCTCCGCAGCAACTGCAAGCGGGTCTTTACAACGAGCTCCACAAAATTAAGTCTTCTTTGGTAAAACCGGAATTGAACCATTTGTTACTCAAAGGAAATCTCTCGTCAAAAGAGGCCAGTTGCTCTTCTAGTAAATCATAGATTACTTAGAATGATTTGATTTCTTGAATCCCACATAGGAATACAGTCCAGAACTACTTAAGCCGTCGATTTAGATATTGTTTTTTCAGGTTGTTAGGGTCAGCATTGTATCTTGTACGAAATAATATGGCGTTGTCGATTTGATTGTTGCGAACCTTGTCTCATTGTTCCGCTTTATAAATCGGAGGTGAACGTGATTTTAAGTATCCGGTTGATCATTCTTAAGCTGAATTGACTAGCTTCGGTTTGGTGGTATAGAAGCGTTAGGCCATGAAGGAACCTAAGGAACAATTAGAGCATTTGTGGACTCGAACTTGGTTTCCAACGATCCAACTGCGAACGAAAAACGAACGAAAAACCAATTAGAGCATTTTTGGACTCGAACTTGGTCTCCAACGATCCAAATGCGAACGAAAAACGAGTCGTAGTCCAGATTTGAGAACAAAGAAACCATCCATGGTCCATCAAGATTAAGAAAATGGGTTGTAATAATGGTAATTATGAAGAAAAGACATGTCAAATGGTACTTAAACGTGGCGATCAAACCACGGCCCTGCCCATTGTCACATCATCCACCCCACCACCGCCGATTCCCACCTTCCTCTTTAATTAATATTTCTACCTGCACAACCCAACGTTTCCCAACCTTCGAAGCTTTCAAGTGGATGACACAGTTTATCTCCCATGTCTTCCGTAATCAAGCCTTCATCTTCAAGTAATGCTGCCCATGTTCTTGCTTAATCACCTTTTGTTAGTTTTGTTTCCTTGGTAATAATTTGTGCTTGCATGTTAATCACCTTTTGTTAATGGCGGCAGCAGCAGCAGCAGGAGATATTAAAGTTTTCACAAGAAGAAGATTTAAGACTAATAAGCGTTTGGAACAAAGAGATGATGAGATAAAAAACAAGACTGCAGAGTTGGAGCCAAAGAATTTTCAAAGCGTGGCTTCTTCTTCTGCTACTCCTTGGTAATTAATTAATTAACTACTTTAATTACTACCAATCTCCCCCTTTTCCGATTAATTACTGGCTAGTAGTTTAGTTTTGACCCCAGGAGCACACAGATTACAACACAAGGTAAATGTCATTAATTCATGCATGCATGCTGAATCGCTGCTGTTGTACGCAGATTACAAACAAGATATGTTGTATAATATATTTGTTAGTTTTTTTTTAATTATCTTGTTGTTTAATTGTTGTTGTTTTCGCTTACTATTAGTTTAATTAAAGAAATGGAGGGAAGGGCAGTAGGCTGCCACAGCAGTGTTAGGAACATTCACCTTCGGGTTTGAGGGTCGTACGTTGTTCTACTACGAAGAGCTAATATCGTATAATCCTCTGTTTTGTTTAAAATAAATAAATCATTGTTGTTGTTTTCAAGAGAAGATGTACTTGGGATTGCTGTCAGAGAAGCTAAGTTAGCAGCTTACGACGATATGTATAAACGACTAGATACCAAAGAAGGAGAGTTGGATATCTATAAACTAGCTAGAGCAAGGGAAAAGAAGACAAGGGACCTAAACCAAGTGAGGTGCATCAAGGATGAGGATGGAAAGGTTCTTGCTACAGAGAACGCGGTTAAAGACAGATGGAGAGGTTATTTTCATAATCTTTTCAATGAAGGACATGAAAGGAGTGCTTCTTTAGGGGAGTTGAGTAACTCAGAAGAGTGTAGAAACTACTCCTTTTATCGTCGAATCCGGAAGGAAGAAGTGGTTGTAGCTTTGAAGAAGATGAAGCATAGAAAAGCAATAGGCCCAGACGATATACCAATCGAAGTGTGGAAAGTTTTGGGAGAGACAGGTATAACATGGCTCACTGACCTTTTCAATAGGATTTTGAAAACGAAGAAGATGCCAAATGAGTGGCGAACGAGCACTTTGGTGCCTATCTACAAGAATAAGGGCGACGTACAAAATTGCATGAACTATAGGGGTATTAAGCTAATGAGTCATACAATGAAGCTCTGGGAGAGAGTCATTGAGCATAGATTGAGGCAAGAGACACGGGTTTCGGACAACCAATTCGGGTTCATGCCAGGGCGCTCAACCATGGAGGCAATCTATCTCTTACGAAGATTGATGGAAAGATATAGAGATGGGAAAAAGGATTTACACATGGTCTTTATAGATTTGGAAAAAGCGTATGATAGGGTCCCAAGAGACATTCTTTGGAGGATTTTAGAGAAGAAAGGAGTACGAGTAGCATATATCCAAGCTATAAAGGATATGTATGAAGGAGCAAAGACTGCCGTAAGAACTCATGAAGGACAAACCGAAAGCTTTCCCATAACTGTAGGATTACATCAAGGCTCATCCTTAAGTCCTTACCTTTTTGCGTTGGTAATGGATGAGTTAACAGGACATATTCAAGATGATATTCCTTGGTGTATGCTTTTCGCAGACGATATAGTGTTGATAGATGAAACTCAGGAAGGGGTAAATGCAAAGCTTAACCTTTGGAGAGAAGTGTTGGAATCTAAAGGTCTTCGCCTAAGCCGATCAAAGACAGAATATATGGAGTGCAAGTTCAGTGCAAATGGAGGCCAAAACGAGTTAGGGGTGAGGATCGGAGATCAAGAAATACCAAAGAGCGACCGTTTTCGTTACCTAGGATCTATCTTGCAAAAGAACGGAGAATTAGATGGAGATCTCAACCATAGAATACAAGCTGGATGGATGAAGTGGAAGAGTGCATCCGGCGTGTTGTGTGACCGCCGTATGCCACTGAAGCTCAAGGGAAAATTTTATAGGACGGCAATAAGGCCGGCGATGCTGTATGGCACAGAATGTTGGGCGGTGAAACATCAACACGTACACAAAATGGGTGTAGCGGAGATGAGGATGCTTCGTTGGATGTGTGGGCACACGAGAAAGGATAAGATTAGGAATGAGGATATCCGGGGTAAAGTAGGAGTAGCCGAAATTGAAGGAAAGATGAGAGAAAATCGGTTACGGTGGTTTGGACATGTGCAAAGAAGGCCTACTGACGCTCCGATTAGAAGATGCGACTATGGGACAGAGGTTCAGGGCCGAAGGGGTAGAGGAAGACCTAGGAAAACTTTGGAAGAGACTCTAAGAAAAGACTTAGAGTACTTGGATCTAACGAAGGACATGACACAGGATCGAGCACAATGGCGTTCTAAGATTCATATAGCCGATCCCACTCAGTGACTTGGATTTTCCAAGTCTCCAACCAAGAAGTTTTCCTCACTCGGGAACTTAAGGGAACACTACCCCAACCTACATGCTCCACTCAGAAAGCTTCAACATACAAGCTTCAACAAAAGAAAATTCAAAGAACTTAGCGAAGAAGGCTTTGGTGTATTTAACACAATACGTTGAAATGAAGGAAAGCTTATTTATTGATATTCCCGATAAGCTACAAATATGTACATATACATGAGTCAAAATAAACACACAAGAGGGAGCCTTCACAAAGGTTGCTTAGGAGAAGTCTCAGCAGTCGGTAGAGCCCCAGAAAGAGAAGGCACCGGAGGGGGATCATTTGGAGCCTCAGTACTGGACAGAACCCTAGAAGGAGGAGGCATCAGAGGTTGATCATTTGGAGCTTCATTACGCGGTACAGCCCCAGAAGACGAAGGCAATAAATGCCTTTGGAACAAACCCACAAATCTATGATGATCAAGTAAAACCTGACCATCAGTTTCCTTCATCTGGTCAAGCTTCCTCTTCATGTTTGTAGCATAGTCATGTGCGAGCCGGTGCAACTGTTTATTCTCATGCTTGAGCCCTCTAATCTCCTGTTTGAGACTCATCACTTCAGCCGCCAATGATTCAACTTGGCGGGTTCGAGCAAATAGGCGTTGGGCCATATTAGACACAGAACCTGCACACTGAACACTGAGAGCCAGCGAATCCTTAACAGCTAACTCATCAGACCGTTTGGAAAGTAGTCTGTTATCTTTGGGAGTGAGAAGGTTCCTGGCCACCACCGCAGCGGTCATATCATTCTTCATCACGGAATCCCCAACGGTAAGAGGACCAGTTGAGGAGACGAAGGATGGGCGCCATATGTTGTCTGGAGAAGGCGGGGCTGCCTCTTCAACAAGGTTCAAGTCAAAACGACGGTCGGAGGGGCCAGACATTTTCAAAGGTGTTGAAGAGAGAAGAGGTCGGACAAATCAAGATCTTAGAAGTGCAAGAATGAAGCTTCTACTGGTGGAGATTCAAGTGTGCTTTGGAACTTAATGCCAGCCTCTATAAAAATCTGCACTCGACGGAGCTTCAGAAATCAAAGAGGCGCCTGCTCAGAAATCGAAGAGGCGTTTGCTTTCTCAAAAGTTGGGCTGCTTAGAGATCACGAGGGTTGATCTCAGAAATCGATGAGCCGTTTGCTTTCTCAAAAGTTGGGCTGCTCAAAGACCACGAAGGCCGATCTCAGAAATCGAAGAGGCGCTCGCTTTCTCAAAAGCTGGGCTCCCTAGAGACCACGAGGGCCGATCTCAGAAATCGAAGAGGCACCTACTTTTCCAGCCTTGTCAGCACCTGTCACACGCACACTCAGCTTTGCGGAAATTATGGGCATTCTGTCAAAGACTTCTGGGGAAGTAGAAAACACATGAATCTTACTGTTCAATCACCCACTTCCCACACGCAACAATAGCTCATGGGTACCACAGATAACTTTGCCAAAGTTCTCTGCCAAAGTTGAGCACGTGAAGCTTGCAGCTCCCACTACATCGCTCTGACCAAGAAGGGTAAAAGAATAGCAAAGAAACAGCACTAACAAAGTTTAGACCCATAAATTTTGAAGGTCTAGCTACCATATTATTACCCACAAGGGTAAAGGAACAGTACCACTGCTGGATAATTGGAAAGTCCATGTATGTCAACCTCTGTGCTTCGTGGCAAGGTAGACTAGCAAACATGCCCAACCTTTACTCACATTCGAGAAAACACTCCCAATAAGATTGCTTGCTCCAAAATCGAAGAGGCACCGTCCTCCGAATCTAAAGAGCCAGACTCCCAACATGACTACTTTCTTAAAAATCGAAGAGAGGGTAAAGGAACAGTACCATTGCTGGATAATTGGAAAGTCCCTGTGTGTCAACCTCTGTGCTTCGTGGCAAGGTAGACTAGCAAACATGCCCAACCTTTACTCACATTCGAGAAAACACTCCCAACAAGATTGCTTGCTCCAAAATCGAAGAGGCACCGCCCTCCGAATCTCGAGAGCCACTCTCCCAACATGATTACTTTCTCAAAAATTGAAGAGACTGCTCCCCGAATCTCGAGAGCCAGACCCCCAGCATGATTGCTTTCTCAAAAATCGGTGAGGCACCGTTCTCCGAATCAATCGAAGAGGCGCTCGCTTTCTCAAAAGCTGGGCTGCTCAGATACCACGAGGGCCGATCTCAGAAATCGAAGAGGCATCTACTTTTCTAGCCTTGTCAGCACCTGTCACACGCACACTCAGCTTTGCAGAAATTATGGGCATTCTGTCGAAGACTTCTGGTGAAATAGAAAGCACATGAATCTTACTGTTCAATCACCCACTTCCCACACGCAACAATAACTCATGGGTACCACAGATCACTTTGCCAAAGTTCTCTGCCAAAGTTGAGCACGTGAAGCTTGCAGCTCCCACTACATCGCTCTGACCAAGAAAGGTAAAAGAATAGCAAAGAAACAGCACTAACAAAGTTTAGACACATAAATTTTGAAGGTCTAGCTACCATATTATTACCCACAAGGGTAAAGGAACAGTACCACTGCTGGATAATTGGAAAGTCCCTGTGTGTCAACCTCTGTGCTTCGTGGCAAGGTAGACTAGCAAACATGCCCAACCTTTACTCACATTCGAGAAAACAGTCCCAACAAGATTGCTTGCTCCAAAATCGAAGAGGCACCGTCCTCCGAATCTCGAGAGCCAGACTCCCAACATGACTACTTTCTCAAAATCGAAGAGAGGGTAAAGGAACAGTACCATTGCTGGATAATTGGAAAGTCCCTGTGTGTCAACCTTTGTGCTTCGTGGCAAGGTAGACTAGCAAACATGTCCAACCTTTACTCACATTCGAGACAACACTCCCAACAAGATTGCTTGCTCCAAAATCGAAGAGGCACCGCCTTCCGAATCTCGAGAGCCAGACTCCCAACATGATTACTTCCTCAAAAATCGAAGAGACACTGCTCTTCGAATCTCGAGAGTCAGACCCCCAGCATGATTGCTTTCTCAAAAATCGAAGAGGCATCGTTCTCCGAATCTCGAGAGCCAGATACCACAGACCACTTTTTCAAAGTGCTCTGACAGAGTTAAAACATGTGAAACTGGCAGCTCCCACTACCGTGCTATGACCAAGCAGGGTAAAGGAATAGCATTACTACTTGTTGTTAGGGAGACTCCTATATATGTCGACCTCCATCCCAACGGACAGGCAGACCTGCAAAAATGCTCAACCCTTCATCATATCTGAGAGGGCACTCCCAACAAAGCCTTTCGAAATATTCAGCTTTCTTTCCCCCCGATAATACCTCTGCAAACAAGCTATACTAGAGCAAGAATATCTCATATCATCAGGGTTAAAAGCAAGAGTATCCCATATCATGCTTTTTCCCTATTTTTTCTTTTGGCCTTGTTTTTACCTGCAAGACAAGGAGAAAGAGAGCAATATGTCAGCACTTGGAATCAAGCTTCCAGCCAGGAACTGACTGCCTGGAACCCCTTACCTGATTACTTACCTGGCATTGCTCTCGAGTACTCATCTTCATCATCTTATGTTTCCAGGGAAGATTCCGCATCTGCTTGAGGAACAGATAGGGCAAGTGCGAAGGATACAAGGAAGCATGTGGAGACAAGCGTAACAGCACACGTGCCGATACATCCATTACTCTGTCAAAAGCAAAAGTATCCCATATCAGCAGGGTGGAACGTACTCTAGATTTGATGGACTTGTTTTGACCCTCAAATTCTTCAGTCGGCCTTATACTCTGGAGGAAACCAGAAAACCCTCCAGCTCAGTTCAAGAATAAGCCTGTGGAAAGTTACTTCTTCAAAAGCAAAAGTATCTCATATCATCTCTTCTCATTTTTCTTCTCTTTATCCTTCATGCTGCTGCAAGATGGGGAGAAGGTGAACAATCAGTCGGAGCTCTGATTGCTTACCTTGTCTGTCACCTCTTTCAGCAGACCCCCTAGCTCGGCGACTTGGGGGACTCCTACTACATGGTTTGTATCGCACTTGACCAAGCCTGAAACTACAAGTAAGCTTCAAGTGAAATTGATACATTACCTTGTGCATCTCCACCAGTTAAAGATACCACCCCTGGATGGAGGAAGAGTACTTCCAGAGAAGATGCCACATCTACCTATGAGACAGATAAGGCAAGTCAAGACGACACCACACTCCGATACTTAGAAGTTTCGTGATTACGAGATCATTCTCCCACAATATTTCCTAATGTCATTTGTACTAAATCATTCACTCGTACTCACTAAAGGAGAGCTTGAACCTATGTACTTGTGTAAACCCTTCACAATTAATGAGAACTCTTCTATTCCGTGGACGTAGCCAATCTGGGTGAACCACGTACATCTTGTGTTTGCTTTCCTATCTCTATCCATTTATATACTTATCCACACTAATGACCGGAGCAATCTAGCGAAGATCACAAAAAGCGACCGTTTTCGTTACCTAGGATCTATCTTGCAAGAGAACGGAGAATTAGATGGAGATCTCAACCATAGAATACGAGCTGGATGGAAAGAGTGCATCCGGCGTGTTGTGTGACCGTCGTAGGCCACTGAAGCTCAAGGAAAAATTTTATAGGACGGCAATAAGGTCAGCGATGTTGTATGGCAGAGAATGTTGGGTGGTGAAGCATCAACACGTACACAAAATGGGTGTAGCGGAGATGAGGATGCTTCGTGGGATGTGTGGGCACACGAGAAAGGATAAGATTGGGAATGAGGATATCCGAGGTAAAGTAGGAGTAGCCGAAATTGTAGGAAAGATGAGAGAAAATCGGCTCTGGTGATTTGGACATGTGCAAAGAAGGCCGACTGACGCTCCGGTTCGAAGATGTGACTACGGGATAGAGGTTCAGGGCCGAAGGGGTAGAGGAAGACCTAGGAAAACTTTGGAAGAGACTCTAAGAAAAGACTTAGAGTACTTGGATCTAACGGAGGGCATGACACAAAACTGAGCGCAATGGCGTTCTAGGATTCATATAGCCGACCCCACTTAGTGGGAAAAGGCTTTGTTGTTGTTGTTGTTGTTGTTGTATGAGGCTTACTTGTCTGTCAAACAAGAAGGAATAATTTGCTCACAACGATCGTTCTCTTTCCTTGCATCCTTCAATGTTACCTAAACTAAAATAGTACCTAATAGTTGTATAATTTAATTTAGGTTCAGTTCCAATACAAAAGTTGAAGAAATGGGACCAGCGGCAGATGCTAATAACATCTTCAGTAGCTATGTTGATGACTGCTCTGCGACTCCTTGTCGTGTCACTGATGTATCAACTGCGCAGGATAAATCTACGTCTAAGAAGAGAGGCTACGATGCCATATACTTGAGGCACAAGCAACCGAAGAGCGTCAGAATACAAATGGAAGATAAATCCAAAGGAGAAATACTTATTGGTGGCAAGCGCACGAAATCTCCAAAACCTGTAAAATTGAAAGAAACTAGGTCATCCAAGTGTGCTACTGCTCAAAAGTTGCCCAATGTTGGACGTTATAACAGAGTTTCTGTTCGAAAAGTACAAAACGATACACAAGCTCAATCCATGAAACAAGATCAGAAGGCACATGGAGATATTTTAGGAAAGCGCAATAAATCTGTTCATCAAGTAGGGCCTTCTGATTCAACCCTGCGATGGCATGCACAACCTCAGATTGATTGGAGCAAAGATGTATCAGACAATATTAAAGACAAGGAGGAATGGTGGGAAGAAGAAACGAAACTGTTCTGTAAACGAGCAAATTCTTTCATTGCCTGCATGAATCAAGTCCAAGGTGGCAAATGGATTTTTTGAATCCAAGCATATATATGCAATTTTTTAGAAGTTGATTGGTTAATTTTCCAAGCCTTTTCTCATAGCACAATGTTAACTTTTGCAGGAAATAGACATTTCTCAGCGTGGAGAGGTTCCGTAGTGGACTCGGTTGTTGGGGCATTTTTAACTCAAAATGCTAAAGATCAGTCATCAAGGTAAGATGTTATTACTCCTTGACCTGCTTATATTGTCCTATGGAAAACGGTAAATGTGGACCTCTTGTTGGTGTGCAGTTCTGCCTTTATGTCACTTGCTGCAAAATATCCGACTATTCAAATGGAGCAAGCATGTGATTATGCAAGGAACGAAAAAAATGTGAGAAGCATTGTTGGTTGGGATTTTTTAGAGTACATTTATTACACCAGAAGAACAACAAAAGAGAGAAGTAATGATACAATGGACTCTTTAGACTGGGAAGCTGTTAGAGAAGCACCTCTAACTGAAATTTCAAAAAGCATTTTGGGAAGAGGAATGAACAATAAGCTCGCAGAACGCATCAAGGTAAAACTTGTGGTGATTGAGAACAGGTTAGGTTGATGAATTTCATTTGAAAAATGTCAATATATGTTTGCACTCAACTTTTCAGGGTTTCCTTGATATACTGAAGAGAGATCATGGCAGCATTGATCTCGAATGGTTAAGAGATGCCTCCCCGGAAGGAGTAAAGTAAGCTCATTGAAGAGACAAATATTATTTTACATAATTAAATGTTCAAAGGAATGTGGACATTTAAGGCTTCCCTATGATGCAGGAAGTATCTGTTGAGCATAGATGGAATTGGCTTGAAATGCGTTGAGTGTGTGCGGCTTTTAGCACTGAAGCAGCATGCCTTCCCGGTAAGACATTGAAGTAGCATGAATCGGAAGTCAAGAGCTTCATTCTGCCGCTTGATAATTTTCTTTTATATCTTCTGTTGCATTAGGTTGATACTAATGTTGCTCGGATAGTTATGCGACTTGGTTGGATCCCTATTCAGCCATTGCATTGGAAGCTTCAACATCATCATCTAAAGAGGTCAGAAATATAACATATATGTAGAGAGAGAATTTCGATTGAGGGATCCTTCAAATAATGTGAAACTAGAACTTTCAGATCGTACTTGAACATCTAACATTCTTTCTGCATAGGTACCCGACGGTAAATTCAATACATAAATATATGTGGCCAAGGCTGTCTGCCCTTGACCTACAAACACTGTATGGCTTTTTGTTTCTAAGAGATGAACAAACATTATAAGATTTCTTTTGACGATTCAATATAATCTCCATGCCATAAAATTGTTGCTTTCCAGTTTACAGAATGTATTAAGACAAATATTACTGGTTGATTAGAGTACTAATCTTTGACAGGTATGAATTACATTGCCAAATGATTACATGCGGCAAGGTATACATCTTGTTCATTCAACCTCTGTTACACGAAAAGAATATATATTTTTCCGTATTCCTTGTTTCTCCATCATCACATTCTCAGTTGGTACTTGTACAGGTTTTCTGTAGAAAAAATCAACCAAATTGCAATGCATGTCCGATGAGAGAAGAGTGCCAACACTTTGCAAGGTTTCATCTCTCGTTCTTTGCTCAATTATGTATATCTTCTACTTATTTTTTGGACATAATTAGAATCATTTAGATTCAATTTGCAAAGTAAAAAGAAAGAGAAATCAACCTGGCAATTGAGCAGTATTACGTTGTTCGATAGTCTACGAATCTATGCAATGTGACATATTTTTGCTACAACGTATAAGTTGATCTTCTCTTCAGGTATAGTTTCACACTATCTTTTGATTGTAATGTATCGCAAAACTCATTATCCAACGTTCATGACATGGGATATTAGACTTCCCATATTTGACTAAAAAAATTAAAATCATACGGTGCTTCTATGTTAATGATATTTCAAGTAACAAATATGTTTCATGAAGTGCAAGGAGTGAAGGGGACATTGAAGATTTGTGCATAAAGGTTCACGATAAGAATCCTACAATCAAAGTCAATCCTAAAGGGTGTAAAATTGTAAAGGCTGATCATGCACAAAGTAAGCAGAAGTGTTTCAACCGAACAAGTGAGTCGCTTCAAGAAGTTGTCATGTCAAAATCTAGTGCTCCAGTTCCAACTAGTCGCGCACCCAGATCGAAGCGCATGAGCCAATTTAGGACAAAGCATCAAGTGTAAGCAACATTTATTAACCTAAAATAGTTTGATTTTCGTAGGGTGAGATATGAATGAGGTTTTTAGGAGCTTATTTTAATCTTCGAAAGAAATTGTTTAGTACGTACAACTGTAATTTAAACTTTAAAAGTTCATATAGGTACTGACAAAAGTATATTCAACTGCAGCTACGAACTTCCAGACGCTCACCACATTTTGAAAGGGGTTAGATATCTCAAGCATTCTTGCTCTAAAACATTATACTGGCATAAATGTAGATGTCTTTGACTTCCAGACACTGATATTTTTTTTTTCCATGAAAACAAATGCAGCTAGAGAGAAGAGAACCTGATGATCCCTGCCCTTACCTTCTTGTTGTATGGTCATCTGGTAAGAGCGATTAGCCAATTGTTGTGTCTGGTTGTATTTTAATCTTCCAAAAGTATGCAGTCCTTGAACCGACATTGGTGTGATGGTGTTGTTTGTGCAACTTTTGATTCAGGCAAACTATCCAATCCTGTTGGATCAACTGAAGGTCAAACCGCTTGCTTTGATGAGAATGGACAATTTTTGGGCAGCAATGGTGAAGACACTGCCCAGACTGTTCTAGGAACAATTTTGGTGAGGAAGAACCCATAACCCTCGGCATGTATTTTAACCTGCATTTTTTCATATGCCAAAACTACAAAAGATAACAAAAACTAACCTCATACAGATACCATGTCGCACGGCAATGCGAGGAACTTTTCCTCTCAACGGAACATACTTTCAAGCTAATGAGGTAAAGCCTATTTCTTTTCTCATTTAAACTTGACATTTATTTAGGAAGTATATTATTTGAACTATCCAAACTGGTATGATGAAATAATAATATGAACAACAGGTGCTAGCTGATTATAAAACAAGTGAAAACCCGATCGATGTTCCTGTGTCATCGATACAACATTTGAGGAGACGAACGCTATATTGTGGAAACAGTGTCTCGGGAATATTTATAGGTATATGTATGTGTTTTGGAATTGATTACAGTGGTTGGAAAATTTTGCTTGTTAGCTTACATTCTCCGTACCAGGTTTATTGACCAAAGAAATCCGGGACTGCTTTAAGAAAGGTATGATGTGAAACATTGATTTGCATGTAGCACTTATGAGTGAATGTATGTGGTTCCTTGCTACAGACGGCGAAATAATGCAGTTGCTGATAAAATTAGTAATTATGTTTTGCAGGATTCATTTGTGTGAGAGGGTTTGACCGGAAAACAAGGGAGCCGAAACCTTTAGCAAGAAGATTACACCGCAGCTAATCTTCTGAATATGATCAGAAGATTACAAGAAAGGAGAAGGTATGTACACCGGCCTGCTGCTGCTGCTATTTTGGAATATGCTCAGATTGCAATTCCATCAACAGTTGTACTAGTGAAGCTTACTAGTACTGTGTATCCACAATCCATCTCTTGTTTGTGCTTGGAATTGATGTGGTGGTCGAACTGCAGATGGACAATTAACCAGTAAAGACTAATTTTGTTGGACTTAAACTTTCCTAATTTCTTGTGTCTCATAAAAAGGAATGATATTTATTTTTGTGGGATCATTGACTAGCTTTGGTTTGGTCTGCTAAAAATATGACAGATCTCAATTGTTTTGCTTAAGTGAGGTTTTGTTGCGTAAGCACTAATCAATGAGATTGATCTACATAAAGTTGGTAAACTTGAGACCGCCTCGAGTTAAGTTCTAACTCGGTTGAATTGAACTCACATGTACACAAAACTATACCTCAATCCAAATTGTAAAGGTTGAGTTCGAGTTGGCTTAACCTAACCCGCCCGATTTAGATAGCTAACATATAATAATGTACATATCATATAACTCCATCACTCCACTCCACCTCCCACGTTACAAATACAATGAGAGGAGTGGTAAACAAATGGCACTCCCTCCATCACTCTACCCCCAAATCAAATCTCAACCACACAAATTTCAATTGACTTTTGACTTCATAAAATCAACGTCGTGCACACAAAAGAGCCCAACACTCAATCCAAACATCAAATAAAAAATTCAAGTCCTTTCCATTTCCCTCAGGGCAACTCCACCCTGGTGGAAGCCCCCTAGGGCTATCCACTATGCTATCCACCCAGTTAACAGTAACTGCCCTAATGAACAGTAATCGTTTTTTGCATCTCCATTGTTACATTTGAATAGCCCTGGCAATTGGCAATAAAATATTACTATTTTTTTATTTATAAAATAATACAAAATAATTTTATTTGTAATTTCGGATAAGATTTTTAATTGTTCTTGTGCCATGTGTCATTATCAGAAAAGACAATTATTGGTGATGAATTTCCGATAAGATTTTTTAATCGTTCTCATTGCGCCACGTGTCATTATCGGAAAAGACAATTATTGATGACGGATTTCTGATAAAATTTGTAATCGTTCTCGTTGCGCCACATGTCATTATCGGAAAAGACAATTATTGGTGACGGATTTCTGATAAGATTTGTAATCGTTCTTGTTACACCACGTGTTATTATCGGAACAGACAATTATTGGCGATGGATTTTCGATAAGATTTTTATTTGTTCTCGTTGCGCCACGTGTCATTATCCAAAAAGCCAATTATTAGAGATGGATTTCCGATCAGATTTTTAACCAATCACGTCGTGCCATGTGTCACAATCTATTTACAATCTTTGAGGATAAATTTCCACCAGATTTTTAACGAATGACAGCATGCCATGTGGCATTATCTATAACCTAATCGTTTCTGAATCCTTTATATAATCCACCATCCATCCTCAGAAATCTCAAACCAATTTTCTCAAGATCTCTATCATTATTCATAGTTTCTACTTCATTCTTCACCAAAATCTCTATCATTATTCATAGTTTCTACTTCATTTTTCACCAAAATCTCTATCATTATTCATAGTTTCTGCTTCATTCTTCACCAAAATTATTTATGAAATTGATAGAAAGAATTTTTTTAATTTTAGTTGACGTAGATTGTTCTCTATCATAATTCCTTGATGTTATGAAATTTGCATTTTTATTGAGTGTTTGCAGAAACCTTGCCTCTTACAATTATCAGAAGGCCGCCTCACCATCTCAGTAATCTCTTTTTACTTACCATTTTTAAATTGTTTATAGAAAAGCTTACAAAGTGATTTATGAAATTGATTGAATGTAGATTTCTTCAATTTTGTGCGACTTTTAACTTCTATTTTTGATGTGATGAAATTTGAGTTTTTGCATAATTGGTCCCATAGTTTGCCTATTTTCTCTGTTGCTCATGTTCGATATTATCTTATGCAGAGAATTACAAAGAAACAACCATAATTGTAATAAAGCTTGATAATGGCGATATTCTTGTTGTTTCTGGTTCTAGGAGGACAATATCTGATGATTTCAATACTTATATATAGGTAAGGGTTTTCTTTAACACTTTTTAATTTAACATTTTTTATTAGTTTTTAACGCTTTTTCTTTTTTAATTTAACATTGTTTACTATTTATATTATGGCTTTCTCAAATCTGTCAACTAGTAATATTTATATCTTTTCAGTATTTGATGTTGTTAACAAGGTGGACTATTTGAAAAGTAAGGTCTTGGTTGCAAGAGCAGGGAGTTTATTATTTGAAACGTGGTGTTTTTAATCTGTTGAAGGCAAATTTTTCTGTAGTCAATAGCTGTCTTATGGAGGTACTTGAACTGTGATGAAACTATAGGTTTTATAGTAATGAGATTTGTGAATGGGATTAGCCATATGTTTTTTCTTTGATATTTAAAGAAAAGGGTTTCACTTGCGATCAAAAAGTTAGTGGAATTGTCTAGGTTTTATGCTATTGGATTAGGTGCCATGTACCTAGAAAAGTATGTGAAGTCTAAACTGTGTAAACTTACTTGTATTGATGTCAAAAGTACCTTGAACTTGGCTGAACGTGAACTTCTACTTGCTTGCTTGAATGATCCATGCACTGGGGGCCACATAACAGGTTAGTTTTATGTGCAATACTATTAAAGTAATCTGATTTTATTTTAATACAAAATAATATTTTATATCCTGTTAAATTAATTTTATCTGATTATATTCTTAATTTTTTTTAACAGTTAGACTCTTTACACCTAAAGGGGTTGAAGAACTATTGCAAAACACAATTCTTGATCTTATGAAGAATTATTATGGACTTTTGGCACGAAATTATGAAAGATCAATTCTTCTCATCTTTAAGATGCAAGTAGTTGAACCTGAAGATCCATATTTGCTTCATAATGTGGACGTGTAGCTTTTTCAAAGTGTAATAGAGTATGTATTCTTAAAATGGCTCTTTTACACTCTGAAAAAGCTCCACGTCCACATTATAAAGCAAATATGGATCTTCTGGTTCAACTACTTGCATCTTAAAAGAATTGATATTTCATAACTCCGTGCCAAAAGTCCATAATACTTCTTTATAACATAAAGAACTGTGTTTTGAAATAGTTCAAACCCTTTAGGTGTAAAAGAGTCTAACTGTTAAAAAATTAAAAATATAATCAGATAAAATTAATTTAACAGGATATAAAATATTATTTTGTATTAAAATAAAATCAGATTACTTTAATAATATCATATTGCACATAAAACTAACATGTTATGTGGCCCCCAGTGCATGGATCATTCAAGCAAGCAAGTAGAAGTCCACATTCAGCCAAGTTCAATGTACTTTTGACATCAATACAAGTAAGTTTACGCAGTTTAGACTTCACATACTTTTCTAGGTACATAGCACCTACTTCAATAGCATAAAACCTAGACAATTCCACTAACTTTTTGATCGCAAGTGAACCCCTTTTCTTTAAATAGCAAAGAAAAAACATATGGCTAATCCCATTCACAAATCTCATTACTATAAAACCTATAGTTTCATCACAGCTCAAGTACCTCCATAAGATAGCTATTGACTACAGAAAAATTTGCCTTCAACATATTAAAAACACAATGCTTCAAATAATAAACACTCCCGGCTCTTGTAACCAAGACCTTCCTTTTCAAATAGTCCACCTTGTTAACAACATCAAATACTGAAAAGATATAAATATTACTAGTTGACAGATTTGAGAAAGTCATAATATAAATAGTAAAAAATGTTAAATTAAAAAAAAAAGCGTTAAAAACTAATAAGAAATGTTAAATTAAATTAAAAAGTGTTAAAGAAAACCCTTACCTATATAAGTATTGAAATCCTCAGATATTGTCCTCTTAGAACCAGAAATAACAAGAATATCGTCATTATCAAGCTTTATTACAATTATGGTTTCTTTGTAATTCTCTGCATAAGATAATATCGAACATAAGCAACAGAGAAAATAGGCAAACTATTGGACCAATTATGCAAATACTCAACAAAAACTCAAATTTCATCACATTAAAAATAGAAAGAAAAACTTAAATTTTCTTTCACTTTCAATAGGCAAACTATTATTGCATTCTCAGAATGCATTATTATTTTTCTAAATTTTTCTTAAATAGGCAAATTTGAGTTTTTCTTAAAATAGAAAGAACTAGAAAATATGCATGCGCGTTGCTGCAGGACTTGAATGTATTAGTCGCAACAGGCATGAATAGTTTCCACACAAAACAACTAAAAAGACGTAGCACCTAAGAATCAATGAAGAATTGGGACATCTTATATGCGAGTCTAAATCCCTATTGAACAAAAGTCCTATTTCTTCTTCAAATTGAATCAACATCATTGATCAAGCAATTAAACATTCCTACTGGCAAATAATTAACCCAAGAGTTGAGCAGATATATAGAGATTGGAATAAGGGGACGCACCAAAAGTAAAGGTCAACACAACTTTTCGAATTAAACTATATATCTAATTTACCAGAAAACTTTGTAAAATTGACAAAGCACTTAATTTTTCTATTTAAAACAGTTTACCCATTCTTGATAAATAAAATATAGCTTAAGCTTAATTTATTAACAGCTTAATGCAGTTCAAAAGTATTTTCTATTGTGACGAGAAGGAGAAGCTACAGCCACCCTCCTTTACTTTTTACTTTTTCCAGATGCATATCTATAGTTTACCTGCACCCTCATACCATGTGTCTTGAGCTGTTATCTATCCTCCACTTGCAGCATTTTCGCTCTTCTGCACGGAAACCTTGATAGCAAACAATTTCATCTGTTACCGGTTAATGGAGATGTCTTCTGCACAACTGGACTACAAAGAGGGAGAAAAACAGTATTAGGAAAACACATCATACTCAAAATCATCACACTAGAGATATTTTCAAACATATCACAATCCATCACACAAAGTGCATCAAACTCCAAGGCAAGACCAAGCAAACACACAAACTGTATAAAAACCCAATAAAGGTAGAAGTGTAACAATATTGTTATGCATCTGGATTTACTCATAGATAACGAATATAAGAATTTGATGATCTTGTTACTGCTCCAAGGAAAAATGAAATAAAATTCAATGGTTAAAATTAATCCTTATGTAAATGTATTCCCCACATCCATATCATTCAAGTACAATGAAATTCAATGGCTTCAACCAAAAGAAAAAGAATCCTGATTGACTTGAGTTCAGGACATTCAAGTACAATGTAATTGAAATATGTGCAAGTTCCTTGAAAACATAAGATACAAACAAAACTTAATCGAAAGTAGAAAGAAAAACTTGGACATGAGAACCGAAACTAATATTTGTAAAGGGTATAGTTTACTCTCATTATCATACTTTCTTTCTCTTGCTGTAAAACTGAAAGAGAAACACAGAAGGAAGATAACCAAATCCCATATAAATTAAGATGCTATCCAACGTCCCTAGTCCTTAGCCCCCCAATAGCCCAAAATCCCGATAGCACAAAAAATTATTACCTCCTTAAAAACATGTTCTTTCAAAAAGTTACATGGTGTCGGACATTAGGTACTTCAGGGTCATCTGCAAACCAAAATTCATCATTAACATCAACATAGTGCTGAATCATAACGAATTAGGAATCAAATTAAAGGGCCACAGCTAAATCACATTCCAAGCACATAAGGTTATTTGAACGAACACAAACCAAATACAGAACTCAGACTAATTGAACATAAATTTCAGCAAATACCCAGAACAAATAGCAATAACTTGACCATAACCCAGACCCAGATCACAAAAAGTGGCAAAGATAACCTCAATCCCACTTAAATCAAACAACCAGATGACCCAATCTCCCAAATATCACCAACTAATGATCAAGGCAGCTACAAAACAGAAAACAAAAATGTGAGTTCTAATTGAATTCATTCACAAACAATTACTAAAATTAAATTGGGTGTATCCACAAACTGACCATCCTAAATCTCCTGCTTACCTCTGTGAGTCACGTTGTTTGATATCTGCAGTCCATTGTCATTCGTCTTGACACATGTTTGAGTAGGGGACTGCATGAAAGCTACAATGTGCATAAAATGTAATTATCACTAATTATAGGCAATGAAATCAAACATACATAAAATGGTACGATCTAGTTTTATTCATTTCCACAAAGCTCTCAGGTTCGACTCTTATGAAATGCCGTGTTTGATATAAATTATTAACAATACAAATACTCCAGCATCTTTTGAGTTTAAGTACTATTACTTAAACATGTTAACAAACCCATAAGCTGACTAATTCTAATTAGTTTCATGATGCAATTTCTATATACTTATATGAAGAACCAACAAAGTGAGTAAAAAGAAATTCTTAGTAAAAGAATTAGCCAATTCTAATCAACAACTACTAATCAAAAAGCAACATATGAGTTTTTCCGGCTTCAAACATAGAACCAACAGAGTCAAAGGTCTTCGTATGCATCATTAGGAAAAACTCATTATGGTATCAGAAATCATAACTTGAAGCTAAACCAAAAAAGGTAAGAGACAAACAATTGATGTTCTTTATGTCCATCTAAGAGATGCATAATAGCGGAATCAAATCATTTTTTTTATGTCCTATATAGTCTGGTAGAAGGTGCCCAATCAAAACAAAATGGATATCTGCAGAATCACATCCAACTTTAGTAGAATTCTTTAGTAGAATCACATCCAACTCTATCAATTACTTCTGAAATAGTAAAAAACCATGAAATTGTGCAGTCACTAAACTACAGAAATCACAAAAGAAAAACAACCCAATTCATAAATTAATGAATGAAAGGAGTATAAAATTCAATCATGAACCAAGAAGCGTGAGAAAACATGTAGAAAGTTTTCTTATAAGAAAATTTGTATACATTTATAATTTAGTCCTTCTCGGGCTTAAAAATACCATGTACTACACATATTAATGTAATCAATCGCTCATATAATTCAGGAGGCAAAAACCAAAAGCCAAATTTTTTTCATTTCATGCCTTGAAAACACTCTTCAGTCTAGACAGTCCAAAAGGATATAATACTACCTAAGGACCCTCAGATCACTTGAAAGTGTATCCCAAGTGTGAAGGCTGTCAGCAAAATTGAACTCCTGTGTTAAGAGGAGGGTGATCCACTTAAATGCATAAAATTGGGGATTGACCTGCCATTTAAAATAGGAGCCCAGTCAGTCCTATATAAAGAATTCTAGTGATCTAAATATGATATTCTTGAATAACCATGAAACTTAATGTGATGAATATTTAAGCAGTATTTTAGTATTTATAAGGCTGTCGATAGGTGACACATAATAATTTTGTCAGCCTTCTTGGAAAAATTATCTATTTTGATAAAATCTCCAAGGAGATTAGTAATAAGAAGGTGATAGTCAGTCACTGGATAAGCTTGAACCCAGAACAATCTAGCTAAATAGTATCTAATGCCATTTCACGTCATCCTAATGGCATATAATGGTATACTAATGCATACATTCCTCTTCAATTACATTTACATAAATGTATTATGGCATAGCAAGTCCTATTTTATAAAAATTTAATTCTCCAATTTAACAAAGTTTGTCACCATAAAAATATATTGAAGAATCAAATTGAAAAATCCAACATAACCCAAATTTACATTAACAGGTAAACAGATGCTACATTAAAGAAAAAGAGAGCCAAGAACGGAATTTTACTTTGTTTCGTTCTCAGACAGTTATCGCCATAGATAAAGACCAATTGGAATGCAAAAATTAATAAAGTGAAATAAGCACACGTAAGTGTTATTTATAATTAAGTGAGTCTATACTAAGAATGCAGGGACAAATTCCAAGATGGCTTCTCCATCCTCGTTAGAGCTGTAATTGGCATTTAGAAAACTAAGTTGTAATCGAAAACCACCAGAGTGTTATTCAAAAACTGAGTCTATACTATTGAAACTAAGTCGTATGCTATTGAAACTAAGTCGTATGCTACAACCAACACTTCCAATATCAAAAGAGAAACAAATAACAGTATACGACGCATTAGCATAAAACTGCCACATTACATACCATCAAATGACAGTAACTAACTCCTGATATCAACTGCCGGAAGAAAAACCTTGCCCGATGCAAAACAACAATTAAATCGAAAAAGTATGGAAGTTTTAGTTATATTATGACCGACTGTTATGTAAAAATATGCTTCAGACCTAACTTTCCCTATCTGAAACGAAAATCGAAATGGATTCCATTTCAGGGGACATTCAGAGATCCCATATTTCAGACTCTACGCCAAAAACATTTACAATGAAATTTTCTCTGCCTTTGAAACTACTTAACCTCATCCTCACTAAATCTGCCAGCACTGCATATTCTCTCGAAAAGTTATCACCCAGCCGCGTACTCCATCACAATGGCTAGATGAGTTGGTGTGAGCAGGACCTGCAAGAAAGAAACCGCACAACTCTCAAGTCTTAAACAGAACCTCTTTATCAAAATTTAATTCTCCAATTTAACAAAGTTTGTCACCATAAAAATAAGATTTTCTAGAAAGAGCAAGATGGGCACATGGGGTTGATCTTAACCCTTGATTTGGAATCCTATGAAGCTCCCTTTCCTGATGCATGACACACGGGTGCGCCTCAAAAAAAAAAATATATATATATATATATATATAATTTTCTGTTTCCCTAGGACACGGTGTGAATTTAAGAGGGGAGAGAGCCGTTGGGCTCTGTGTTTGATGACTGACAGAAGACTGATGCCAGTTGCACGCCACTTTTCAAATTGCATGCCAGCTGCATGCCATTCAAAGCAGGGAATCCTATGCGTGTTTTCAAATGACAAATGCAGCTGCTACATCTGTTTCTATAGTAGCTGTTGCGCAAGTTGACACAAGTTTGACACTGTCCGTGTTGGTCAGCGCGTCTTCACACAGCCCTAGGTCCTGAGTTCGAATCCAGGTGCTTCTTTTTCTTTTTTTTCTATTTGTTCTATTATTTGTTTATTTTAATTTCTTTGTTTCTTTTCTGTTTTCCTTTGTCTTTTAGTTTATTTAATCGTTTTTGTTTTATCTTTTCCAGTTTTGTTTTTTGTTTTATTTTTTTTATTTTTTATTTTTTAGTTTCTATTTATTTTCCACACCTTGAGGACAAAGTGTAAAATAAGTTTGGGGGTAGGAAAATAACATTTTAGGTTTTTAATTTTTGTGTCAGTTTACATTAAAAATTTTCATTCTTTTTAAGTTAATATCCATAGATTATTTTAAACGTTAGAACAAATGGACATGGTAAAGATTAATCCCACAGTAGAGTTTTTTCTATTTATCGTTACTTAGACACTAATTCATGAATTATACTTTGAACTTTGCACATCACACCAACATGGTTTGTGGGGAGTGAGATTGAAACACTTGCTTTTAGTCTAAGTTTATTTTTAATTTTTGTTTTAAGTAAAGTCAGTTATTATTGTGAATAAAGTAATAATTGTCTCACCCGAGGTTTTGCCTAGTAACCGGGCCAGTCCTGCCTAATCAGCAGTGATTCTCGCGTCAAACGGTAGAGTTTTGGCATGGGGCAGGGTGGTTAGTTGGTTTCGTAGCCTTTTCAGCTCGGGTTAATAAGTCCTTAGGGGTGTTCTACACCTAGTGCCCTAAAGCCCTAGTGGTTTGGGAGTCATTGACCTAAAGCTCGTTACATGGGTTGGATCAAAAGCTTAAGTAAACCGACATTGCACGACCACTACTGTTACTAAAAAAAAAAAATTGAAAAGAAAAAAAAGAAAATGAAAAATAGTTATATTTAAAGTTAGTATGTGTGAAATAAAGAAGGACGAGAGGTAAGAGTTTTAGTCGAATCTCCTTAACTATGTGGTTCACTTTACACCAAAGGAAGTTTGTGAATTCTTTTCTAATTGATTCTAAATGGTTTAGACTCTGTGGTGGGATTGGTTGGAACTTTTGAAAAAATGTTCTAGTTTTTAAAATTTGCTATGGATTGCAACTTTGAAGGTGAAAATTTTTGTCATTTAATTTTAGCTAGTTGTCTAGTTTGTTAAGTTTTTATTTTTGTTTGAGTCTTGTTTTGCTTGAGGACAAGCAAAAAGCTAAGTTTGGGTGTATTTGATGAGTATATTTTATATTATATATTTTACCCTAATCTTAGTATATTTTTGTTAATATATTGGAAGAATTTTGATACTTTGAATTGTATTTTCAATATAGGACTTTCGACTTCCTCTGGAGCAAAATAGGATCAAATTGACGAATTTTGGAGTAATTCTAGTTGGAGGACGTTCGTGAGTCACTTAGCTTGATCGTATCAAAATTTGGGATTTTTCCACCAAGCGGTTATTTTCTGGCGATAAAATAAAGAAGCAGTGCGCAGTGTTGGAAAATGACGTTTTTGGGCTTAAATTGCATTTTTGGAGCCCAAGATGACCTCGGATGGGTTCGTGGTCTTCTGGAAAAGTGTTCAGAATATTCCAGACATTAAATCCAGCTATATTTGGCCAGTTTTGGAGCAGCTTATGGGTCAAAACGTGGCTGTTCAGCTTTTAGACGAATTTTATCATTTAATTTAGGGTTATGTTTCCTAAGTTTTAGGGGGATTTAAATTAATTTTAGTTTCCTAGGGTTTGTGTTAGAGGCTTAGCAAATATATTGCTTGGCCACCTACAGTTTTTGGGAACGCTTTCTTTTATGCAATTTTGGAGATAGAGAGAAGTGCTAGAGTTTTGGAGATTTTCTACTTGAAGGTGTTTTCAATCCTTTTCTTAATAATATTTTCTACGATTCCAATTATGAATATGCAGAACTAATTTCTTTTGCTAGGGCGAAACCTTGAGCCTTAGCATGAATATGTGATTTTTATTTAATTGCTTATGATTGATTGCATGCATATTTTGAATTGTTAATCATCGAGATAAAAACTATCTAATTGTCTTAATGCCTGATCACCATTAGGATCTTTAGAAAAGTAATTTGATGCAATTTTGGTCGGAAGGTTCCCTGAAATTGACACTGGCTTCTTGTGATTAATAATTGTAATTTCACTTAGGATGAATATCACGTCTTAAGGATTGCATGGTTTTTCAAAGGATTTTCATAAAGCATAATGAGTCTTTCATGTTCAGATTTGATCCGAACGTCCGGACGGGTTGCATGTTAGATATACGTTCTATGTTGGAGGGTCCAAGTAGAATATGAATTAGGAAAATCTAACCTTCAAAGTGGCATGTATAGATCATAAGTAATGGGTAAAAATTCATAGGATTGCTAGGTGATGGTGGAACCCTAGTGCTTTCTTAATTTTATTCTCCCAAAACTGTTTTCTTTTCTCTAGCTCTAATATTGCAGATTGTTTATTTTAATTCATTAATTTCGTTTTTATTTTAATTAGGTTATAAAATCAATCACTTCAATTTCTACTTTACAATAATTAAATGGAATCTGATTAGTTCGAATTATTTAATAATCTCTGTGGAGACGACCTTGCGAAATCCGTTTATACTACAATAACCTTGTGATTCTTGCAAGTAAAATAGGAGATTTAAGCCCGTTCACATGAGTAGTAAAAATCCTATCACGTAACTGTTTAAATAGGAAGGAATGGAAGGAAAAAGAGATTAAAATGAGAGAGAATTCTACTTATTTATTTATATGATTAGCTGTAAAGTTTATGCCCCTTGATTTGATGTAATTTTCTTTTGAGTAAATTATATAATAACCCATCAGGTTTGAGGTCTATTACAACTTCATACAACATATTTGAAAACATTTTACTTTCATACCTTACGTACTATTTTATTTCAAAATAATACGTCCGTTAGATTTTTCATCTATTAGTCTGTTAAATGCTGATGTGGCTACCATGTGGCAAAAAAAATAATTTTTTATATATTAAAAATATTATAATATTAACCCTATTAAAAAAAAAATATATATATATATAATAGGGTAAAAGACTGTTTACTACCCTCATGTTTTGTAATTTTCAACATTTAGTACATCAAATTTTTTTCGTCTCAGATTCATACCTAAAGTGTAAATTTTAGGACAGTCTCATACATCCGTTAGTCAAACTGTTAAATCTGCCGTTAATTGTGACGTGGCGCCATGATTGGGTGTCACTTGTCATCCACGTTTTTTTTCTTCTTTCTTCTTCTTCCTTCTTCTGCAACTTTTTTTTTCTTCCTCCTCCTTCTTCCTTCCTCCTTCTTCCTTCCCTTTCTTCTCCTTCTTCTTCTTCTTCTTCTTCTTCTTCTTCTTCGAATCAGTGGAAGATGAAAGTTTTTTTTTTCTTCCTCCTTCTTCTCCTTCTTCTCCTTCTTCTTCCTTCCCCTTCTTCTTCTTCTTCCTTCTTCTTCATCCGAATCTGGGGAAGATGAAGGTTTTTTTTTCTTTCTTCTTTCTTCTTCTTCCTCCTTCCTCCTTCCTCCTTCTTCTTCCTTCTTCTTCTTCTTCCTCCGACTGCAACTTTTATTTTTTTTCTTCCTTCTTCTTCTCCTTTTTTCTTCCTCCTTCTTCCTTCCCCTTCTTCTCCTTCTTCCTCATCTTCCTCATCTTCCTCAAAAAAAAAAAAAAAGAACTTCCCCAGATTCGGAGGAAGAAGAAGAAGAAGGAGAAGGAGAAGGAAGAAGGAGAAGAAGGGGAAGGAAGTTCTTCTTCTTCCTCCGAATTTGGGGAAGATGAAGGTTTTTTTTTTTTTTTCTTCCTCATTTTTCTCCTTCTTCTTCCTTCCCTTTCTTCTTCTTCTTCCTTTTTCTTCATCCGAATTTGGGGAAGATGAAGGTTTTTTTTTTCTTTCTTCTTTCTTCTTTTTCCTCTTTCCTCCTTCCTCCTTCTTCTTCCTTCTTCTTCTTCTTCTTCTTCCTCTGACTGCAACTTTTTTTTTCTTCCTTCTTCTTCTCCTTCCTCCTTCCTCCTTCCTCCTTCCCCTTCTTCTCCTTCTTCCTTCTTCCTTCTTCTTCATCTTCCTTAAAAAAAAAAAAAAAAAAAAAAAAAAAAACTTCCCCAGATTCGGAGGAAGAAGAAGAAGAAGAAGAAGAAGAAGGAGAAGGAAGAAGAAGGAAGAAGGAGAAGAAAGGGAAGGAAGAAGAAGGAAGGAGAAAGGAAGAAGGAGGAAGGAGAAAGGAAGAAGGAGAAGGATGAAGAAGAAAAGGAAAAAAAAACGTGGATGACACGTGGCGCCCAGTCATGGCGCCACATCATAATTAACGGCAAATTTAATAGTTTGACTAACGGATATATGAGACTGTCACAAAATTTACACTTTAGGTATGAATCTGAGATGAAAAAAAACTTGATGTACTAAATGTTGAAAACCACAAAACATGTGGGTAGTAAACAGTCTTTTACCCTAAAAAATAAAAATAAAAAAACCAGAAAAACCCAAACCCAGAAATCCTTTCCCAAGTCTCTCTCGGGTCTCTCACTCCCTCACTCTCTTAGGTCACTCTTCTTTCTCACTCTTTCACTCTCGGATTCTCTCCCCAACAGTACACCCAACGCACCCATCTACACACCACCGATGACACACCACCACCACCGTGGACTCTCTCTCTCACTCTCCCTCATCTCTGTGGAGCTAGGTGAAGCCTATCTCCTTCAAACCCACAAGCTTCACAGTCCCGTCGACTCCGTCGAAAGCTCGAATCAGAGCCTGAATGTCCACAAACATAGTGCTGTAAGTCTCAACCAACTTCTCCACCATCTCAACGGTGATCTCACCGTTGACACCGACAGCCATTCTGAAATCAAATTTTTATTCGGGGAGATCCAAGGGCCTAATCGGTTAGTAAACTCTTATCCGTTGCAGAACCCGGTCACGCTGTTCGTCCTCGTCGACGCCGGAATCAAAATGTGCGTGGAAGAGAGTGGTTTTGCACCTGGTCACGCCATTCATCACCGCCGACGCCGAAATCAAAATGCGCGTGGAAGAGAGTGGTTTTGCAATCGGGTACAACAATCGGTTCACGCGAGATCGAGTAAGCAAAGTTCGGCCTGACTTTGGAGACCAAATTGCAGGGAGCGGAAGCTCCATATTGGAGATGAAGGAGGAGGGTTTTTCTTTGCAGGGAACGGAACCTCATCTCTCTCGTATCAATCAGAGAATCTCAGTAATCTCATTTTACTTGTTTTTTGTGCAAATTAAACTCAGTATCATTTACAAATTTATTTGTCATTTATTACCAATTTTAAATTGTCCAAAATTATCACTCTTTGGACATCCAACGACTTCTTTGAATGGTGGCTACTATTGTCAATTAGTTCTCTTTGTTGAATTAAAGTCTATTGATTCTGTTATGAAGATTGCACATAAAGTTCCAGACAAAGATCTTTTGTTTGCCTATAACTCTTATGGTATAAAGATGCTTAATGTTGGAGGAAAGTTCGTTTTTATCATGTCATCAACCAAATCCAACTTGGCAAACATTAAGGCCTTTCTGACATTTATAGATTATAGTTTGTAAACAATGTCCGATACTAAAAAGACAAAATAATACATATAAATACAGTAACTTGACAGATTTGAAAAGTAATAAATGAATTGGAAACAATGTTAAATTAAATAAGAAACAATGTTACAAAACCACTAATAAGAAATGTTATACTAAATTAGAAAGAGTGTTCAAGAAAACCCTTACCTATATAAGTATTCAATTCATCACATCGTGTCCTACTAGAATAAGACACAATAAGAATATCACCGTTATCAAGCTTTATTACAATTATAGTCGTTTCTTTGTAATTCTCTATAAAAGATAATATCGAACATATGCAACAGAGAAAATAAGCAGACTATTGGACCAATTATGCAAATACGCAACAAAAACTCAAAGTTTGCAACATCAAATATAAGTTAAAACACATCAAATCAATCTATGTTAACTAAATCATACAAAATTGAAGATGTTGATGCACAAAACCAGAGGTCTTGGAACAACATAAATCCGACCGTGAATTTGCAAGAAATGTAAATAACACAAGATGTATTGTGTTTCACCCCAAGGTTTGGGTTACGTCCACACTAATTATGTATTTATTTGACGGAGAGAGAGCTTTGAGAGTGAGAGCTTTGAGAGAGGGTGAGAAGGCCTAGGAATTGACCTCTCCCAATTGTGAGGGTGAGGGGTCCTTTTATAGAATAAGGACTCATCACTTATTACATATTTGCCTATTCCTTTATCACATAATTACATTTAAGTCCTCCGAGTATTTGTACGAGATCTAAATACGATGCCCTAAATATGGTATAAATAGTAGTCCCCCAAGTTTTTAGTTAAGAGAGTCTTTTGGCTAGAGACTTGAAATTCAGTCCATGTGTAGGCCGAAGTAACTAGATGTTGTCTTGAACTAATGTTCGATATGAGGCAGCTCAATCTGAAATGATGCTCAACTAGAAGTAGCATATGATGCGAGGCTACTCGGCTCGTGGCTTATGTTGCCTTGGTTGGCTCGGCTTGTGGCGTTGAAGGTGAGGGAGTCCCTTTTATAGAATAAGGGCTCGCTCCTCAATACATAAATGATGGGCTAGAGTGATGCTCGCAGCGAGGCGGTTGCTCAGCTGGCGGCGTTGCTCTCTAATGAAGGTAAGGAAGTCCCTTTTATAAAATAAGGGCTCGCTCCTCAGTACATGAATAATAGGCTAGAGTTGATGCTCATGGCGAGGCGGTTGCTCAGTAGGCAGCGATGCTCTCTAATGATGGTGAGGGAGTCCCTTTTATAGAATAAGGGCTCGCTCCTCAATACATAAATGATGAGCTAAGTCCCTCAAATATTTTTCATGAGTGCTCTCTAATGAAAGTGAGGGAATCCCTTTTATAGAATAAGGGCTCGCTTCTCAGTACATAGATAATGGGCTAAGTCCCCCAAGTATTTTCATGAGGCCTAGTTGAGGCCCAATATATGGTGTATAGTGTAGTCCTTCAAGTCTTCGGTCAATAGAGTCTGTTGGTTGGAGACTTCAAATTGAATCCATGTATGGGTTGAAGTGGCGGTTGTTCGGATGCGGTATTTGTATACCCTGCATTGAAGCTTTGTAGGTGAAGCTTTGCAAGTGAAGCTTTGTAGGTGAAGCTTTGCAAGTGAAGCTTTGGAGTATCTGTCGAAGATGATGATTGGTAAGCATGATGATGGAGTGTGCTTGGAAGTAAGGGCGAAGTTTTTTAGCAGACATGACCAATGCTAGAGCCAATTTCTCAATGTTGGAGTATCGTGTCTCCGCATCTTGTGAGGCCTTACTAGCGTAGTAGACAGACCGTTCGACATTACCATAATTTCAAATGAGAACGTAACTTACTGCTGAAGCCAATACCGACAGATAGATAATGAGAGTGTCACTAACCTCAAGTTTGGAGATCAGATGGGCTTTACTCATGTAGTCTTTGAGGTTCTTGAATACCTCATCACATTCATCAGTCCATTTAATGTACTTCTTACTTCCCATAAGTGCTTTGAAGAAATGAGCACATCTGTCTGTGGCCTTAGAGATGAACCTAGTTAAGGCTGCCACCTTGCCAGTAAGGTTTTGGATGTCTTTTGAAGTTATCGATTCCTTCATGTCGAGAATTGATTTGATCTTCTCAGGATTAGCCTCAATGCCTCGTTGGCTTATCATGAAGCCTAAGAATTTGCCAGAGCCTACGCCGAAGTCACATTTGTTGGGGTTCAACCTCATTCGATACCTCTTCAAAATGGTGAAAGCATGTTTGCTCTTGACTAGCATATCATCAACGTAAACTTCCATGCTCTTCCCAATCTATTCGGCGAACATTGAATTGACCAGTCTCTGATAAGTCGCTCCTGCATTCTTTAGGCCGAAGGGCATGACTTTATAGCAATATAGTCCCCTGTCAGTAGTGAAGGCTGTGTGTTATTGGTCCGGAGGGTTTATGAGGATTTGGTTGTATCCTGAGTAAGCATCCATGAAGCTTAGGAGTTCACACCCTGCTATAGAGTCTATAAGTTTATCTATGAGAGGAAGAGGAAAGCTATCCTTTGGGCATCCTTTGTTTAGGTCGGTGTAATCGACACACATGCTCCACAAGACCTTTTGGAGCAGGAGACTTTCCTTGGTCGGATTCTTCTTAACAAGGACAACATTTGCTACCCACGTTGGATAATTGACTTCGCGGACGAAGCTTATGCCTTTGAGTTTTTCAACTTCTGCCTTCATTGCCTTGTACCGTTCAGCGTCATAGGATTTTCGCTTCTGTCTCACTGGCTTGGTCTTGGGGTCAATACTTAAGCGATGACAGATGATATTGGGAGAGATGCCTGGCATGTCCTCGTATGACCAGGCGAAGATCTCAGTGTTCTCTTGCAAAAAAGAGATCAATGCCAACCGAATGGGTGGTGACAAGGTGGTGCCAATCTTCACCATGCGATCCAGATAATCTTTTGAGATAGAGACATTCTTCAACTCTTCAACAGGTTGTGCTTGTTGGGTGAAAGAGTCATCTCGAGGATCATCGGGTTGACTGTTGCCACCGTGAAGATCCAAGTTGGCTTCGTCTGGGCTGGTCTTTATGACTTGGTCATGTATAGAAAGGGTTTCCTTGGGCACATGCAGGTGATGTTGCTTGACCGAAGTGTTGTAACATGATCGTGCACTAAGTTGATCTCCTCTGATGTAACCATTGCCATAGGGGGTTGGAAATTTCATCAACAACATATGTGTGGATACCATGGCTTTGAGATCATTGATGCATGTGCGTCCCAAGATGACATTGTATGTTGTTGGGCAATCAACCACCAGGAAGTTAGTGGTAATGGTAGCTGTGTAAGGGCCTGTACCAATGGTGAAAGGTAAGTGTATGCTCCCCAAAGGTTGCACGATATCACCGGAGAAGCTTATCAGAAGGGAAATCGAGCGATCGAGCAAGTGTTCAGCTACATTAAGTACCCTGAAAGCTTCGGCAAACATGATATTGATCGAAGCCCCCGTGTCTACCAGGATTTGTCGTACTTCAAAGTTGGCTATGTGAGCTTCCACGATCTATGGGTTGTTGTGAGGGTAGATGATACCTCTTTCTTTCTCAGGGTAGAAACATATTGGATCCCAGTTAGGCTTTTGATGCTTGCCTTCTTTGATGTCTTCCACGTGAAACACTAGGTGGCCAGACCTTAAAGCTCGTTCACTATTTTTCATGGCCCTGTTGCAAGATTTAGATATGGTTGTGCTACCACTTATGGAATATATAACATTCACATGGTGTTGGTTACGGTTACCCCTTGGAGGGTGAATGAGGAATTGATCAATTTTTCCTTCACGTGCCAAAGCTTCAATATGATCACGAAAGGTGATACACTTCTCGCCGTCATGACCGTTATACTCGTGGTAGCAGCAAAATGTGCTCGTGTTCTTCGTGGACTTGTAATCCGGGTGCCTCAGCTTTGGCTTCGGTATCAGGTGTGCTATGCTGGGGTAAATGGCCACACATGTGGCGTTCAAAGGTGTGTATGCCTCATACCTCGGGGTAGGGGCTGTCCTGACACGTGCTTGACCCACTGTGTTGACTGCCTGGGGTCGGGGATTATCGTGGTGATACCCTTGGTTATCACGGTAGTGTGCCTTACTCCTTTTACTAAAATGAGATTGGTGAGGATGGAAATCTTTCCTTTTACCCTGAGATTGATATGTCTGTTGACTTGGCAAAGTATTAAGTAAGGCAGGGGGAGGCACCGCTGCCGTTTGGAAGGTCGAGGTCTTCTCATTTGGTTGGATCTGGTTTCCACTCCCTACTTGCTGATAAGAGGTGGCTGTGGGGGGTTTCCCTTGATATGTCCTTGCCTCGACGAAGGCATGGTTGTAAGCCTGTGCCATCATCTTAGAGTAAGTCTTCCAAGTGTTGGCATTGATCATGTACTTGAAGAAACAATCACGTAGGCCTGCCGTGAAGGCCTTGAGGGCGGTTTTGTCATCTGCCTCAGCGCAGTGAGAATACTCATGGCTGAAGCGACCGGCATACTCTCGTAGTGACTTGTTCGGCTTCTAGCGAATAATGTACAAGTCATTTGCAGAATGCAAGCGATCGGTCTGGAAAATGTGTTGAGAAACAAACAGTTTCCTTAATTCCTCAAATGAGTCTACCGTCTCAGGTGGAAGACTGCAATACTAGTTTAGAGCTCCGCCAGAAAGGGTAGAGGGGAAGAGAAGACATCGCTCTTCGTCGATATGCATCCGGTATGCCATGGTGGACTCGAAGAGGTTAAGGTGTTCAATCGGGTCCTCCTTTCCAATATAGAGTCGCAAGCTAAGCTTCTGCTTTGTCTTTGCTTGGAGGGGGTGTCGAGGATCCTCCTTGTAAGAGGGCCAGGCCTAGGTTGGTTCCAATCAGGTATCTCAGCTTGTCGTTTGGCCTTCAACTTGTTTACTTCCTTAAGAAGCTGTAGGACAAGAGGGTCCTGAGTGGAGTCATGTACCACTAGAGCTTTCTTTCGTAAATCTCCATCTCCTCTTGGAAGTAGGAAGGTTTGATCAGGAGCATGTGATTTTTCCCTGGACTCGCCGTACTGACTTTCAAGGTATGTCTATCAAAACATCTCTGAGTCCCCTATACCTTCATGTTTCTCTAGGACTTGTTGCCCCTTCCCCAAATTGGTAGCTGGCCTGGGACATGAGAGGGGACCGAGTCTTTCAGAAACCCTTGGGTCATTGATCTTCGAGCTTATGTGGATGGGATTCTCTTGACGTTGCTTTAGGAAGTCTCAGCAGTCACAATAAACGGCTTTCGATCCTTCCAACCTTTCTGCAAGGAGATGTCTTCCTCCACTTCTCTTGCTTCGTGTCGAAGCAGCTGGGTTGAGAGAAGTCTCATGTTGATCAATGTTTTGATGATTAACTCGCTACTCATCGGGGATACCCATGTCGAAGGAAGGTGACCCTCCTTGTTGGGAGGCATCCAGATGATGGTTGATGTCCACAGGGGTAACGAGTTCGCGTGTTTGAGTACGCCTAGTTTCGTGGAGCATCTTAAAAAGCTTCTCATACTGCTCATGGAGGACCTCATTCTTCATTGCTATCTTGTTGTTTTGAGATTCTAGCTCATCGACTTTAGCTTGAAGAGCAACCTTCTTTCCTTCCTTCTTTCGTTGCTTTGCACTAGGTGCAAGAGGGGTGTCATTCTGTGTGCTGTGGCTTCCTTCGCTCCCCATGTTGGAGAGGGATGCCTGGTCAAAAGAGAGTGTATGAATGGTGGAAACCAGCTTAACAAAGCTGAAGAGAGTGAGAATAAGTGTCATTCCCACATACAGCGCCAAATGTTGATGCACAAAATCAGTGAGGACTCTGGTACAACAGAAAATGTTAAGTTTGTGACCTTCGCTAGATTGCTCAGGTCACTAGTGTGGATAAATATGTAAATGGATAGGGACAGGGAAGCAAACACAAGATGTACGTGGTTTACCCAGATTGGCTACGTACACGAAGTAGAGGAGTTCTCATTAATTGTGAAGGGTTTACACAAGTATATAGGTTCAAGCTCTCTTTTTGTGAATACTAGTGAATGATTTAGTACAAATGACATTAGGAAATATTGTGAGAGAATGATCTCTATTTATAGAAGAGAGTTTCTAGTTTCATTCTGACATTGACACGTGTCGTGTTGTGATTGGCTTCTGATGTTGACACGTGTTGCGCTATGATTGGCTTCTGATGTCGACACGTGTCGCGCTGTGATTGGCCTCCTAGTTGGAGGGAAACTCTTCTGGGTCCTTAACGGTATAACGTTGATCGGTGCTCATTAGTTCCGGGATTAGTCAAGTATGGCACAAACAGAGTCATTTACTATTCATTTGAGTGGATTAAATGGGCTACCAGCCAACGCATTTTTTAGGGGTGGAATTGCTCTTAGTATCCAATTTCTTTTTGTTTCTTTTCTTTATAAAGGAAAAAGAAAAGGAAAATATATACAAGATTTTTAATTTTCAAATGTTACATGCAATCTCTTGTATCTGTGGGATTTGCAGTTGCCCGTCACTACAACAAAACTTACCTTCCATTGCACTTATTCATAGCGTTTTCACTGAAAATGTTATTAAATAGCTCTTTACATCATTTAATAGCATATTAGGAAGTTTATTATAGCACATAATGCTATTAACAAGGAAAAAAGCACGGGGAAACATATTTTATAATTTTCTTATAAAAAGAAAAAAATTATTTAAAAATTAAAAAAAAATTATGTTCACACACCTTAAATTACTTCTCCCACATTTTTTTTTTACAATATTATTTCAATATTTTCTACACATCACACACACCTCAATTTCTATCTGTCTACTGTTTTGGGTTTTTTTATTTTTATTTTTTTTTCAGTTTAAGTTGTAATTTAACTACTGTGTTTTATTTGACAGAGTTTCTTGTTTATTCTATAAGGGTTTAAGCTGCGATTTTCATACTAGAAAGGTGGGAAATAGTATATTCCTTTTAATATATATTGACCGGATCACTTGTTGTTAGGTGCAAATAGTCGTTTCCAAATTGCCTATTGGTGGTCCACACCAATTTTAGAGAGAGTTTTCAACTGAAAGCTTGTTGACAATGTAAGAAAAGCAGCTAAACTGTCATAATTTGATTTGTTTTTAGGGCTTTTTGAAGAAGTTCTTTGTTTCCGCTTCTTTTGATATCCTTTGTTTTTAATGAGCATCGTGTCATCCTACTCATAATGTTTTAGATTTGTATTCATGTTTTGGTTTGCTACAGGTGGATGCCATACGATGAAGGATAACAATTAACAAGTGGTACATCTTGTTACTTTCAATCACTTATATCTGAATGAACTGTCATTTGAAGTTAATATTCCTTAGCCAATTCTCAATTAAGTTACATTTAGCGTAAAAATCTTTAAATGCTAGAAAGTCGGTTCAATTAGAGGTACATCTTGTTACATTCTGTCGTCGTCCATTATTAATGAAGTTCATTTCATGTCATGTTTTGTTATCAGCAATTAATATTTTTACAGCTTTCAAGTTATGAAGTTGTGAAGTTCTCTTGACATGATTAAGTACAAATGTTTCCATTATTGGTCTGCTCAACCTGCAATTTGACTTTGATTTACCTATTACTAAATGAGGTGTTTTCTAATTCTCTTTGACATCCTAGCTTGTATACATGGTGGTTTTTTGTTTGAATTATTAATTGCTGTCAAATTTACTGTTTTGTGCTTTTATGATCATGCAATTGATGTCCTTAGTTTTGGTTTTTTGTTTTCTACCACTGTGCTCCGATTTGGGTTGAGTTTCATAACCTTCAAAAGTTTCAAGTGATCTTCAACCTTGCAGTCAACAACTGGAAAAATCAACATTCTTGAAATGCTTCACTATTCTACAAGGATCAATGTCATAAACATATTCAACGACGTCACTGGGGGACCATTTTCCACAATTTGGGTTTTGCCAGTCTTCCCCATATGATCATCGTCGTCGCTGTTACTGCACACGATCAGTCGCCTCCACTTTACTTTGCAGCCACCGCCAGCGAAACCGTCAGCGGTGTCACACCTTGAGATGTGATTTGCAACATTAATCTTGCTCGCTTTCCAGCTGCTAAAGCTGATATAAATTCCATGCATTTTGGTTCTGTAATACCACTACTAGAGTTTCCATCCATTAAGTCTTGATCATTGTGATGCTTACAGTACTGCATTAAGTGAAATAACATGTTGCGACCTAGAAACTCCACTTGAACATGAGATCAGTTTCAGACATGAACTTCTCCAATTTATAAGAGTGATCACAGAGCCTCACCTGAGAATCCATCGTTATGACCATCATTCTATTACACTTCAAAACATGGAAACAGAGATTCATAAACCACAACCAAAATGCAGTATTGATTATAAGTTCACACACATTCAGACTGCAAATATGACTCATAACATAAACTGATATTAAACAGTCAATCACATAATATGCTCCCACTTTTCATAAAGACCAAAACAGAAATCAATCTTATAGGAAGGCAACATAACATTGACTTAAAACGATTTACTAATCATAAGCTTAAAACAGCCAAACTGTTTCCAAAGCATCAAACACAATTTCCTCTACAATAAGTCCACCATCCAAAACTACAAAACTTTTCTGAATATATGGAAAAATACAGCCTTGATTATAAGCTCTAATCAGAAATATCAGCATGCTAATTATGTTCATTCAATTAAGACCTTCATGTTTTGTTATTGAAATTTTGACAAAATCAAACAAAACCCAGATTTTAAATCGTGCACTAAGACAGATATGCATACATATATTTCGCAAGGTATAAAGCAATTGCAGTCTCATTCATGATTGATCATTCACGGTCTCCAGATTACTTTCGATAATTTCAATAGGATTAGTTCTTCGTGAGTTTCGTTATCGTAATTTTAATTTTTATTAAAAAACTTAACAGAACAATACGAATTATTAAACATACCTCCTGCAGATTTCAATTTGGAACAGCGCAGCGGAGATAATTATCCAAATTGAAAAAATTGATTTAAGAGTTGAGAGAATCACAAAACCCAGAACATGTTTTGATCGATGAAGTTGCTAATCAAAACCCCAAATTGGGAAAACAGCCTCAACCAATAGTTTTGCAGAAAAACCAATGGTAATAGTTTAAATATGTTTTGTCATTATCTGAAGATCACATACCAGAACCCGACTTCGAATCCTCAGGGTCGCAACTTAAGGAATTTTATTATTATTATTATTATTATTATTATTATTATTATTATGCTTTCGAACCATTTGATTTCAAGACTAAATTCATAAACATGTAAACCAGACTCTGATACCACATGTAAGATTAACAGGAATATATATATATATATACCTAAATTACTAATCACAAGTTTGCCAATTGAATCACCATAAATCAAGAACAAACTAATTATTACCATTAAACGTGTTTATGGAAAACTGATGTATTTGCAGAAACACTAACCTGCGGAACCCGATATGGAAGACGAAGCCATCGCAGCTGGTTGATCTAATAACCTTCTCCTCTTTAGCAAACACAAGTGCTTTCCAAACAATAGGTATTTGGTACAAAAGAAGCAGACATTGCAAGAGCAGTGATTATGATCATATACATATATATGGTCGTTCTAATCATTCCCCTATTAGAATTCTTATAGAACTCGAACAAGTAATCCATATTACAAGTGACCCTTAAAAGATAAAGTACAGAGATAAGTCCCTCAACAACAAGGACTTGTACTTATAATCCTACAAGAAAAAGGATTTCACTAGGCTTATCAACAGGACTATTCCATTCAAAAGATTTATACTACTCGGCTCTTTCAATTCATATTCATACTCTTACATTGCACCCTAAACTACTAAAACAATTTAGGAAAACGAACAACTTTATTAAAAAATTGGATACGAGTGCTGTGGTCGATTTAAGAGAGGTATGTTGTCGAGCTACTAGTAAATTGCACGTAACCCTAAAAGTATGTGCATGACATCTCTTTTGGGACTCGCTATGAATATATATGTTGTTGGGATTATTTACGCCCAACAGGTACAATTTACTAAGGAGAAAATATTTTGCATAAATGAAGTCGTGTTAGAAAATTACCAGCTGAAGAGTGTGCAAGTAAGCTTCCATGGCAGCTTGAGGACACCATTCCATGGCAGCTTGAGAACAATCGAATTGTTGCTGATAGAATCTCGAGGGGGTGTTGTCAACGTACAACTTCAATTTTGTTCGAGGAGAGATTGATTTGATGAATGATTTGGAACTAAAATAGTTGATGGAGGCATATTTATAGATACGTGGGCAGTTGGAAAAATTGCTTCTCGACTTATAATTGGATTGTTTTATGTCAAAGGTGGTGGTGAGCTTTGACAATATCCCATCGTGCGATGACAAGTGTCACCGTGCAGAATCTGAAATGCATGCATTAGGTGAAGTCGTGGCTGACTCTGGGGGATTTGATCATGTTACTAACTGGTGGGAAAAGGAAACAAATCCAAAGGAACGAAGAAGTTGCTTGTTTCTCAGACATATTGAACGTGGGAGGTAGGAGATACTTGACACCTGGTGCTGCCAAACATGCCCTCTGCAGGACATGTGTAGCTTATTATCAAATATAAGATACGTGGCTACACTACAGGAATTTATCCACATTTCGTCTAACGGTCCCAATCAAACCTTGGAGAGATCTTTTAATGTTCCCCTAACATGGGAACGATAGGCCTATAATTATATAAGTGGAGATAAATTTTTTATTTAAGTGTTTTTCTATTTGAATAATGACATATGACGTATGTATTGATATTTTGAACATGTTGATGCACAAAATCAGAAGTTTTGGAACAACGTAAATCCGACTGTGAATCTGCAAGAAATGTAAATAACACAAGATGTATCGTGATTCACCCAAGATTTAGGCTACGTCTACACTGATTATGTATTTATCTGAGGGAGAGAGAGCTCTGTGAGTGAGAGATTTGAGAGGGGGTGAGAGGGCCTAGGAATTGGCCTCCTTTAATTATGAGGGTGAGAGGTCCTTTTATAGAATAAGAGCTCCTCACTTACTACATATTTGCTCATTTATTTATCACATAATTACATTTAAGTCATTCGAGTATTTGTACGATATCTAAATACGAGACTTTAAATATGGTATAAACAGAACATATTAAAAAATAATCTAAACCTTGGAAGAGAAGGGATTGACCCTGTTTATCATAAATACATACAGCTCACCCTTTGTATTTATGTGACAAAATCATTTACTTGATTTTTATGAACAGGACCGTCTAGTTTGTGCAACTTACGGTACGTGGTATTTTTGTTGTTGGAATTGTCTTGTTTTATTTATAGGGTAGGAATTAGGATTCTTTTCCCTCCTACTACTATATATCATTTGATCTTCTCCTCTCATATTTTTTTTTTGTCTTTTTTCCTATATAAAAAATTCAAAACAAAATGTAAACGTAGTGTAATCGTAATCATTTAAATTGAAAGAAATCGAAGGAAAAAAATATTGAAAGGAAAGAAATATCACTCCTTTATTTATATGATTAGCTGTAAAGTATATACCCCTGATTTGATGTAATTTTCTTTTTCATATCAATGTAACTTTCTTTCTGCAATCAAGGTTTCTTACATACATTTAAGAAATAGAAAAGTCTTCAGCAAAAGAAAACTAAAAAGTGATTGTAGATATTTTGATGACAAAATTTAAACCATCTATTCAATAGAGATATTGTCGCACTATCAATATGAGAATTGTTATTAGTACTTCTAAAATCTCATTAGAGCAAGTTCACCCCTAAGGACTTTGTGCCAGCATCCAGCGTATTTATCCACTCAAGTGAACAGTAATAGACCTCAGTGAACAGTAATAGGCCAAAGCATCTCTACCCCTAACAAAAAATAGCCTAGTCCATTTTATTAAAATATTAGTATTTTTATTATAAAATAATAATTTTATTTTTAATTTCTGAATTTATAAAAAATAATAATTGTGACAGCCCGTCCCTAATTTTAAGAATTTTTAAAGTTTTAATAAAGGATTTTACAAAAATGCCCTTTGAGGCACGCACATCATTCGAGGTTAATCGTTGTGTCGTGCCATCTAAGATTTGTTTTCTTGACATATGCTCATAGTACTCGTCGTTACGGACGCGTGGGCGCAGACGGTTCGTGATTTGGAGTTATATCGAAGAAGTTATTAACGTTCGAAATTTGGGATTTTAAGGAATTATAATTTTAGTGAAGTATAGAAATTCTTTTATGAAAATGGACGGCCCGGATTTAATGGAATTTGAAATGGATGGCTGGGATGAGGGAAAGGTTTTTGGTGTGTGTATGTGTATGAGAAGAAGAAAAAGAAAACAGAAAAGAAGAAGAGAGACTGGGCAGAAATGCCCAATCGGGGAAGAAGAAGATGAGAGCGAATCAGAAGAAGAGAGAGGAAGAAACTGACCAACCATGGGAAGGAAATGAGGGAAAGGAGGGAGAGTGGTGCACGGGGGAAAAGGAGGAACGGGTCGTTCTTGACCCGTGCGGCCCGCGCGCGACCCGTCGGTGTTCTTCACCAAATTTCGTCGAAATTTCACCATTTTTCCGGTGAGTTACATCAATCCATCACTTGGAAAACCTTCTATGATCTTCCCTCTTTACGTTTCACCCCAAGAATCATTGAATTTCGTTGTGATTTCGCGAAGAACACCCCTACGGGTGCCGCGACCCTTTTGTTTAAATTCTCCAAATTTTGAAATGTTTTCTTTCAATTACTAACACCTTTAGCATTCCTTTAGGACCTAGAACAAAGCCCAAGAGGTAATTGAGGCGTTGGAACAAGTTTGAAGGTCGAATTGGAAACACCCAAATTCTAGGGTTCTTCACGGTTTTGGTGAAATTGAAGCACTTCCAGGCCAAATTGGCCTTGGCCACAGGTATGAAAGTTGTTCTACTCATTGAGATCTTCAAATCTGCAAATTTTGGTAATTTTTTTGAAATAGTTGAATTTTCCGGCGAGCCGGGGGCGGCCAACCGCCACCCGCGGCGGCCCATGCGGCGGCGCGTGGCCAATGGCCCGCCAATGTCATTATTAGCATGTGTTCGAGGTTCTAGGTTCAGTTTTGATAATTGATGGACGTAAATTGAATAATTGAACCTAAGTTGGTTACGATTCGTGGTTAAGTGAAAATGTGAATTGACGATCCGACCGTTGGATCGTCATCAAACTTTGATACGTTGTAATACGTAATATTTGAGGATTATAGGAACTTACGGATTGGGAATCCGATTTACGGATATTCCGGAATTGGAATTGTAAGTTCATAAAATAGAATGTTAACCGTCACTTAGTTTTGGAAATTGACGGAGATCCGACCGTTGGATGGTAATGAAATTTTAGGATGTTGTCCTAGAGGTATATTGTGGACCTCTGGAAGTTTCGGATTTGAAATCTGAATTGCAGATCATCCGGATCGAACCACGTAGTGACGTGTCTTCTATAAGTTATGTATTCTATCGGCAGGATTTCTGAGGTTGGGTTTGATTATTGTTCTAGGTGCTAATCTTCATGACGCCTTGATGTGTGGTGCGAGGGAGTTGTTGAGCGAACTCCAGGTGAGTGGGCAGTTTTGTTTTCGTATTACCTTTATACTATAAATTTTTCCCAGAAGATGAATTTATACGAAATTATGTTTTGAAAATGCCATGCATAGAATTATTTGGAAAATGTGAATTTCATATGAGTTATATGATTGATATATGATGCATACATGTTGCATGGTGCTGTGGAGGCACAGGTAAGTCAGGTGAGTTCATTATTCATTTAATTGATTGTTGATAAGATGTTTCAAGCTCATAACCTGCACCCTAGGTGTTAGTGCTTATTTTATTCACCACACCGCACGCTCGCCTTGGATCCAAGTAGGTGGATGTCGTACAGACCATGTGAGGGTTCCGACATGCTAGTCGTATAGATCACTAGGCGTGATTCCGACTAGTGGGTGATCTTAGTTATGCGCGCTGATGATTGATGAGAGAAGCACTAGAGCGTATTTTTACACCTTTCATCGTACAGACTACCTTACGTAGTTCCGAGTGATGTGCAGAGTAGGGCCGTATAGGTCACTGTGGTGACTCCGGCTTAGTGAGATATTGAGCTATTGAATTAATCGTATAGGACCAACTGCAGGGTCTCCGATTGATTCCTTATTTCACCTGATTTATATTTTGATTTATGGCATGGCATGTTTTTCTTGAAAAATGTTAAAGATTTGGGATTCAAGTTTTGAGATTTCATATGGTTATATATATATATTTTTCTGAAAAGTGTTAAAGGTTTGAGATTTGAGATTTTTGCTTATATATATGTTTATACATATGCTATTTTCTGGGAAAGTATACAGGTTTTACGGTGAGGGGTTAGAAATATTTTAAATGAAAAGTTTTCGAAAAACTTTGTTTTACTGACCCACTCAATTTTGTTTTGCGCCCCTCCAGGTTCAAGTTAGCAGAGCTTTGGTGGCCACGAGGAATCCAACGGTGTTCTGACAGAATTCACAAAAGTAGGACTCACCCTCGGGTGTGTCATCTTAGTAATTGGAAATTTTTTTTTAAAGCTTCTGAACTATGTAAATGGTTACGTCACTCTCACGTGACGGCCAGCACGCCCTCCTTCGGGACGGGGTGTGTCAATAATAATAATATCTAAATTTGTTAAAAAATTTATGTATTTTTTAAAAGTGAAATTCTTAATTTATTGGGGTAAAAAACGTGGACCGTTGATTTGTGATCGGACAGTCCGATTTAAAAGTAAAATTTAAATTTTTTTTATCGTTGGAAATCCAACGGTCTAGAAAAACTAGCCGTTGGAAATCCAACGGCTATGAGCATGCCACGTCACTAATGGGGCTCCGGAGCACAAGTGGGCTGACAGCCCTATGCAACCTTGTCTCTTACTCGCGGCCACGCGTGAGTATCGTGCACGCGTCAGCCAAATAGGCCGGCTCTTGGGTCTGTCAAAAATGGGCTGGTTTGTTGCCTGGTTTGGGCTGGGTGCCAGGCAACTTTATGGGCTGGAGTGAATGGACAGACCCTCAGTGTGTTTTTTTTACTGGGTGCTGGACAAACAAAGCTCTGGTGGAACTGCTCTTATACGCTCTTCATAACAAGTGTATGTGTCTTTTTCTAATTATAGAGAGTTAAAGTACAAAATAAGATTTTTTAAATGCCACCAACACTTCTCTATCAGCAAATCCCAACATTATCAAACAAATGGTTCAAATATGACCTACATAATACAATCTCCTAGTATTTTCCAAATCTAAAATAATATACAATTGAAAAGTTAATACTCAAATATAGAATTCACCACACGACTTGCACTTGAGTTCGGAATTCGTCCCTGAATTAAACTTTCGTTCATTTACACCCTGAATTTAACAAAATGTGTACCTGTTGACCCTAAAAACTACCAAGCTTACGTGGCGCGCAGGCCAAGTAATTTATGAGCTAACTACGTCATTCGGTTGTATGCAGGCGTGCCAACTTATCGACCGAGCTCGATCGATGAGTAAAATTTGTTGATGTTGCATTGGGTGCGCTGCTAACTTCTAAATCTCGCGACTGTGGCCGAGGAAGGAACACTCTCGACCTTCAGGTTCTAGAGCCTGAAGACAAGGTTGCTAGTTCTCCGAAGTTCAATATCAAATTCATATTTCAATGTGCCGAATGTAGTAACTTGTAACATCTCACTTCGCCGAAAAGGCTAATGAGATGACCTCTGCCAATAAGGATTCGAAAATCCTTTTAGACCAAGATTTGGATAAATAATCAGTCGGCCTTATCGCAGTGCTGTTTATCCAAACTGAAGGTGCTTCACAGTCGGCTGATTCTACGGCAACAATGTTGTTTATCCAAACTGAAGATGTTTGCCGATTGCCTTCACAGTGCTATTTATCCAAACTGAAGATGTGTTGGTGAAAAAGAAAATAAAAAATCTCAAGGTTGTTGAGAGGATTTGCGCAGGGCAGTTGTGTGTTGAATTGGAGGTCCCTTCCACGCTACCGATGCTCTTGTATTTATAGTAGTGTAGTCTGTTTGATGGCTTTGTAAAACTATTCGCCATGTAAATTGCCAATAGTATTCCTAAGAATATCTTCAAATATCCCCACAGATTACTATTCAAACTCGGCTAAAATCAAGCTAGTTGGGCTTAATTTGTGGCCACGTGCATGCAATCCAATATGTACTTTCAATTTCCGCTCTTTGCATGCAATCCTATCTTCAAATTAGTCTTTTGATTTGATAATGTCTGACAACATCCATCATTATCAAAAAGGCCTAGCCTCCCTAAAGACCTAGCCTCCTTAGGCTTCTTAAATGTTATCATTATCCAAGATCTTTATCTCACATTACCCTATGCTTTCAGACCAGGTGCATGCAACGAACTTGATATCAAACTTGGAAGAATCCAAGCTGCTCTAAATCTGATGCACTGCTAACAAACTCCAAATTAATTCGGACTGTTCCGCTTGCTTGGAGATATAATTTGCATCTATCTATCCCGCTTAAAAATATGTCAAGATAACTCATTAAAAGATAATTTTTATGGTAAAAACCATAATATTAACCTTCTAAAAATAAAATTATCCTCATTTTTCCATCCAACGGTTGGGAACTATGCCCATACTCAACGGCCTTGATTACACGGGCCAATGATGTAAATTTGGGTCCAAACATTGCTCCCAAATTTCCTTGAGCTTCGGCTCATAAGCCGAATGGTTAAGGAAATAAATTGTTCGTAACCAACAAAATCCCATCGTACCGCCAAAAAAGAAACTTTGTTCATCAACAAAAAACATGTATGTTTTGCCAACGCTGCGGCCTTCCTTGACTGCCACAACTCCATACCAGGCTCGGCAACTTTGCCAGAAAAATCTTTGACCATCCCACTCATGCAGTCGAATTGCAAATGAAGCCAAGAAAAATTGGGCCAAGAAGAACCCAACTCTTGGTAGCTCGGCCTGTCACCCATCATGATTGTTGTAATCACCTTTTCTAAAACCATCACGCGTAGACAACTCGGCCAAGTATGGCCTATCATTCAGCCACTCACCCCCAATATTATTAAATTACCGCAGTGGCATCTTTGATGTGACACAGCTAATTATATATGTTAAACCCGGATTTGGATCCTCTCCTAAGCTAATGGAGAGGATCCTCCTGACCACTAATCATGGGCCGTTGGATTTTTATCCAACGGCTATAATTATTATAACTTTAAAGGGACCCCTTGTTTGTAGCCGTTGGATAAAAATCCAATGGCCCATGATTAGTGGTCAGGAGGATCCTCTCCATTAGCTCAGGAGAGGATCCAAGTCCGTTAAACTCAATAGACCGACTGGTTATATATATATATATATATATATATATATATATATATATATATAAAACGACGTTTGACCGAAGTTAAACTTCCACCGAATGAATGCCACCGAAGGTGATTACCATGTAATCTCAAGCTGTTGGACAAAATATATCCCACCAAAGACCATTCGGTTGAAAACCCATTTGATTGTCAACCTCATCCCAAAAACTATTGCCGGGGAGCAATGTGAACATGATTTGAACATGCATTCTAACCTTTATGAAGCTCCGCTTCAAATTCCACCGAGTATGCAAATAATTTAGGCCTCGCTCTACTCGGCAAATACTTGTCCGCCGAGCTCAGTGAGCAAATACCAACAATATCTCGACTACGAAACAAAATCCATTTCACTTCATTCGGTGAGTCTTCAACTGCCGAGCTCGATCAACGGTCAAACTCAAGGACGAGGCCTATCCTTTCTGACTAATTTTTGGGAAAACTCCATTTTCAAGCAGGCTCTCAGTGGCACGGACTCCAAAGCTACTATCAAATCCGTGGTCTTTATTCGGCCAATCTTTCTTGTGGAAAAACTAAACTTCCATGGCCGAAATGTTGGTAAGGAAGAATGGACGGGGATGGGTAGGTGTAGAGCATGCTGCAAATATTCTTTTTAGCTGTCGAGGATACCCAATTTTATCAGTCGTTCGTGTTGTGGGTTTCGACCGAAATAGTCTACCGAAGACTTTAATTTTTTAAGCTGAGCACACCATCTTTTGGATTGCCGCACCACTTTGTTGCCCCCTTTATTTTCTTATACATCGGCATGAAAGGCCAAATGGTTAAGAAAATAATTTATTTATTATATATATATATATTTTAGCAAACGAAAATAAAAGTGGCCGAACCATAATTAGGCGGAGGCCAACGATATTTTATTCTGAGCCGAGATCGTTTAATACCAATATAGCCAATCAAACTATGCACTAGGCCGAAAAAATGATCTCCAAATATTTTTGACTTGGTTAAATATTTTTCATCAGCCACCGAATGTGTTGAACAATTATTATGCCCCTCAGGCATAATAATTTCGCCAATTTCGGCTTTTAACTCGAACAACTTAGCCGAATGAGATTTCTCCGTATCGGCTTTATCCCTAATAATCATATTGAGTAGTGTAGTTTGTTCGGCTAGGCCTATGTCCTGTTCGTCTTTGGAACACTCCTCTGACGGATCATTTTCTAAGTCAATTTTTGGCTCAGAAACTTGAACGTTTTCTTCTAGGCCTACCACACTTACAGTCTCGACCGAAAAAACAGGTGGCCTAGGTTTTTCTTCGGCCGTCTTGAAAATCTTCTTCGGCCGAATGTTGCTTGTGGCCGGAGCGAAAAATTGCCCCCTGGCCTTTGGACTTAACCATTTTTCAAATGGAATTGATCTGTAATCAGAAACGTAAAGAAAACGGTCATCATCTAGCCAGGCATTAAATCGAGCCCTGTCTTCTTTTACCCATTGCTCTTGCAGGGTAACAGGAGCTTTTATTCTCAACATGTAAGCAAATGACTTTTGCATCTCTCTATGGCCATGAAGAATTTTTTCCACTTCCAAAGATCTTTTACATTCCTCATTGTGTTTTTTCAATTCCTCTAGGAGCTCGTACAATATGCTACGTTGAGCCAGATTGGAATCTTGATATATCATATGAACTTCATAGTATTAGCACTGGGTCTCACTGGGCATGCCAAAATGTTGACCCTAAAAACTACCAAGCCTACGTGGCGCGCAGGCCGAGTAATTTATGAGCTAACTACGTCATTCGGTTGTATGCGGGCGTGCCAACTCGTCGGCGAGCTCGGCCGATGAGTAAAATTTGTTGATGTTGCGTTGGGTGCGCTGCTGACTTATGAATCTCGCCACTGCGGCTGAGGAAGGAACACTCTCGGCCTTCGAGTTTTAGAGCCTGAAGACAAGGCTGCTAGGTCTGCGAAGTTCAATATAAAATTCAACTTTCAGTGTGCCGAATGTAGTAACTTGTAACACCTCACTTCGCCGAGAAGGCTAATGAGATGATCTCTGCCAATAAGGATTCGAAAATCCTTCTCGACCAAGACTTGGATAGATAACAGTCGGCCATGTCGCAGTGCGGTTTATCCAAACTGAAGGTGCTTCACGGTCGACTGATTCTACAGCAACAGTGATGTTTATCCAAACTGAAGATGTTCGCCGGTTGCCTTCACAATGCTGTTTATCCAAACTGAAGATGTGTTGGCGAAAAAGAAAATAAAAAAATCTCAAGGTTGTTGAGAGGGTTTGCGCAGGGTAGTTTTGTGTGTTGAATTGGAGGTCCTTTTTCTCGTTGCCATTGCCTCTGTATTTATAGGACTGAGGTACTTGCTTGGCACGGCTAGATAATTGTGTAGAGTCTGACTGCAACTCTAACTAGCTGAAATAAATCTGATCCGTGGCCTTCAGATTTCGCAACTTCTAAAATAAAGCTTATCTAGGCTTTGTCATACCACATCAGAAACCTAGCCTATCTAGGCTTCTGATCTAATTAAAAACCTCCAGTAGAAAACTTTATCACCATGCAAAAACCTAGTCTACCTAGGTTTCTTGTATCATCATTACCACCTAGGCTTATCACATCTCCACCAAAAGCTTAGTCTTCCTGGACTCCTTGTCTTATCCATCACCCAAGGCCATCATCATGTATCATGATCCTACCTTAATAAAATTTAAAATCTATCTTGAACTGTGCCGCACACCCACATCCGGATATCAACTTGAACTGTGCTGACAGGTTTCCAGTTGGAAATACATATCTCATCATTCATAAAAAAACTATTATTAAAAGATAATTATGATAAAACATCATAACATTATCCTTTAATAATAACAAAATGAATTACCTCTATTTCTCATCCAACGGTGTGAAGTTATGCTCACTCAACGGCCTCGATTACGCGGGCCGAAGGTGTAAATTCGGGTCCAAACAAATACACACGCGTTATCTTTGAATAAAATATAGATATCTAATGTCCAACATACTTTCATACTGCATGTACTTCATATCAATTATTATATGAGCAAAAGTGCTCTTATTCTGTCAATCAAACCGAAAAACCTCTCTTCCGCATAATCATGTATTAATATTTTTCTTATCACTCTGTCACTTTCCACTACTACACTGAAATTTTTGTAACATTGGAATTGTGATACATTATAATTTGAAATCATCCCTATTATCATATTGGGTATAAGCTATACTATAATAAGGTTTTCTTAGTTGATTTTCGGGTTGCTTCCACTAGAAGAAATTTTAGCTCCGTCCTTGGTCCCACATATGTCCTAGCTGTTAACTCAAGATCTGAGTTCTTATGAAGCGGAGGAGACTGAATGTAGAACGGCCAGCAAGGACATTTATGGAGCAACTTGACAAGCTTAAATTTTTGTTCCGTCTCTCTTCTTTTTGGGTTGACGATGTGAAATCGTTTTTCGTTCATCTGCTTTTGATTGAATAGATTGTCGCTAGGTTGTAAGCATCTTGCGTGACTTGCCTCTTAAAACTAATGTCCATCCTTCATGTCGTCGATGGACGTGTAAGTAGTGAGATTGGCACTGTTGGAATGGCCCGCTTCACCAGTTGTCTCCATTGCAATTGTGTTTGCAGTCTTCGAATTTGCCCCCGGTGATAGAGGTAGAGTTACTATGGCAACGTATGAAGAATCACAGAAAATTTGAATTTGTAAACACGAAATTCCTAAAAACCAATAAGAATGCGCATATAAAATAATATTTTTTGTATTTATCATTTTCTGGGGTAAATTCTTTACAAAAATTAATTCTCTGATGCTCTCTCCAAACCAAAAGTCTCTAAAAAGACCAAAATATGGGTGTTTGATCTAGGGCGCGCCGTAGAAGCTTGATCAGATGTCACAGAATTTTTGTAGTAGTATGTGATGTTTGTTTCGGTGGTACCGAATTAGCTCGTGTGAGTGGTGCTTGATAATTCTTCAAAAGGATGATGGAGAATTTAGGAGAAGTTTAATAGAATTTGTGGTGTGGCTGGAGAAGTTTGAAGGAATTGAATTTGGAGATTGCGCACATTGGCAGAACTTTTGTTCCGGATTGAAAATATCTCTGACTTAACAAGTTAGAACAGCTCTTATTCTCTCTGTGCTGGCTTGTCCCATTTCCTAATGTCATATTTATAGGCAGATAAGTATCAAACCACTAAATGTTCTCACCACATTATCTCTCCTACTGTCAAGAAATTATTTCCATCTTCTTTGGCCTTTTCTTTGAGTGCTAACTTTGGATGTTCCTTAGTGCTCCTTGTGGTGTTGTTTTGGAGCTGCTATCTTCATCCAATATTAACCCAAAACACGTTTCGGTGGTGCTCATATCCAGAACACGTTTGGTAGTGTACAACACAAAACACATCTGGACGAGCCATTTACTTTGAGATCCCTACTTCAATCGGATCTTTTCTTCACAGATTGATTATAATCATATCAAGAGCTTGAATTTTTTTTGGCTGCATGACTGAACTTGTGATCCATAAGTTCAAATTTCGTGTGTACAATATAATTTGTTTTGTACTATGACCGCTTATCCAACACAGAGTTTGTATTTTGTAATGTCTAATGCACAAACAAGAAGTAAAATAGCCGATTATGAAGTTCATGTATGCTTACAAGTGAAGGAGATTTCTTATTGGTGAAATCTCTAATTCGATATTGTTCCAGTAGAATACTGCGAGGGATTTGGTTTGTCCTTTTTTTGTCCTTTTTTTGGTGAAATCTCTAAATACATAGAGCATGAAGCCCTAGAAATATTCAAACACGAAA